>NC_135554.1:8575474-8710474 GCF_964340395.1 Glandiceps talaboti
GTTCTTACAGAATTTTTGTGGGAAGCAAAGGAAGATTGCGATGGGGAAGTCCTGAGTTTGCTACATTGGGAAGTGAAAACATGATGTCTGTATGATGCCAAAATGAATTGTTGGTATAGTGGCAAGCACAAGTGGGTAAATCATTCACCATATTGGGTGGGCAGTGGGCGGGAGGGAGGGCAGATATCCTTTACCACGAGCGGGAGGGTACATACGAACAGCTAAACACCCTCCCCTCATTTGGGGGGGGGGGGGAGAGCGAAACTATTAAAACGGTATTTTTGGTCTCAAACAACATATAATTATAATGAAAACCATAAATCTGCCCGTTGACTGCACCTGAGTCAAGTCAAAGGAATTTTCGAGAACATTTTGATGAGAATCTATAAATTTATCATTAACTAAAGTTTATCGTGAACTGAGATCGTGAATTAAATGACCACAAGAAATTCTATAAACCGCTTACACGTCTCACCTTGGGTACCATAGACAGTACGCCTAATCCGCAATATTTAAGACATCCGTTATGCCGTTCAAGTGCATCTTGCTAGCGATTATGTCCCATTTCTGGAAATTTCCATCGGTCAGATAACGTATGGTTCTGTTCGGGGGAGGTGAAAGGAGGAGAGGGGTCTAGCTAATTTACCTCTTTATTTTTATTCATGGTGCGGAGCTGATAACGTGACGTTCGTCCTGCTGGAATATTCGAAATTAAACCCGAAACCCGACAATTTATTCCTGTAGTACTAGCTGATGGTCATATATGTAGGAGAAGGCAATCACATCCAGAATTGCAAATTGAAAAAAAAACCACGACAGCATATACTAATACGCTTGCGATAGCATTTTTTTTAAATGGCATTCTTTGAGGCCTTGAAGAAAAGTGGACTGTGTATCGTCGTGTGAGGATTATAGAAAATTTACATGTAATTGCGAACGAGCGAGGACAGCACATTGTGTCAAAGGTAAAGAGTGATAAACTTTTGAGTATAATATGGGACAGGTCACTTTAAAACTCATTGCCTGGATAGTCTTTTGGTAACAAAAAAGCGTTAGTTGTATGATGTATGATGTTCAGTTTGAAAAGCATAATTTTACATGGAATGGAGTCACTTTGGAAAAAAGCAACAAGACCAATGTAGACCTGTTTGTAATTTGATGCTGTGAAATGACTACTGAACAACTGTAATTTGTCAAAACTTTCTATAGCAGGAGAATGCTCGGGTATAACAAATGCGCTTCTACAAAAAAGTACATGAAGAAACATTTAGTACTTGGTGCCATAGAATTTATTCAAAAGTTAAGTTATATTAAAGCTAGTGGAGGGGGGGGGGGGTTGGCTACAAAATTTATTTTGCTTCCTGCCAACATTTTCCTAAATTTGTGAAGACCATTTTTGATAGAAATAGTTATATCAACATTTACTGCATGTAATGAGTCGCGATCAATATCAATTCTTATGACCTTTCTTTTAATATCTTTATATTTTACTCTGACCTTTTCCTTCTCACTTAAAGTTCAACACGAAATCTATCTCACCCATTATTCAGCATGTACGTATTTTCATTAAAAAGTAAAGCGGTTATAATTCAGCTTGTGCCACCTTAATAAACTTCTGGCAATCAATGTCACAAACTTACGTTTTCAGAAATTTAACATTATGCAAGCTTTATCTAGATCTAAAATAACCGGGATATCTTGGATAGCTGAAAACTTAAGATTCTTTAACAAGATTTGTTTTAAAATACTTGCATTTTAGAATTATATAGCCTTCCTTGGCCCAACTTGACCGCAACTGATATTAAAGCTATGTCCATGTGGACCATGAAGAGACTGAGTGAAGTGATCGCTGAGAAGGACTGAATCAAGTGATAGTTGAGAGGGGACTGGGTGAAGTGATCTTTGAGAGGGGTTGGGTGAGGTGATCATTGAGAGGGACTGAATGAAGTGATCTTTGAGAGAAACTGGATGAAGTGTTCCTTGAGAAGGGACTGGATGAAGTGATCTTTGGGAGGGGTTGGGAGAAGTGATCTTTGAGCGGGGACTGGGTGAAATGATCTTTGAGAGGGACTGAGTGAAGTGGTCATTGAAAGGGGACTGGGTGAAGTGATCGTTCAGCGAGGACTGAGTGAAACGATCGTTGAGAGGGGACTGAATGAAGTGATCGGTGAGAGGGGACTGAGTGAGGTAATCGTTGAGAGAGGACTGAATGAAGTGATCGTTGAGAGGGGACTGAGAGAAGTGGTCATTGAGAGGAGACAGCTGGGTGAAGTGATCGCTGAGAGGGACTGAGTGAAGTGAGAGGGACTGAGTGAAGTGAGAGGGACTCAGTGAAGTGATCTTTGAGAAGGACTGGGTGAAGTGATAACCACGGCACACATGTAATTCATCGGTACATATTGTTTGGAGCTCAGACCACTGTAGACAATTCTATAGACAATTCTCTGTAGTTGTCTGAGTTTGGAGTTGTAATCTGTATGTGTATAATTATAAATTAATTATACACTTGGATCTATACATAGATCATAATAACATACATTGGCGTACTTTTTACGCAGAGATAAGTTTATTATATTTTATTTACGCAAAGGGAAAAACAGAGCACAAGACAGAAAGAGAGAAAGAAAGGAGGTTGGGCTACACTCAAAATTAACGAAGAGTAAAATTTCACTAAGCGAAATTGCATTGGGTTCAAACCGCTTAATTTTTTCATTGTATGCATTGTATGCATTTTCTCATCGTATGCATTGTATGTTCGTCATTTCTCTTCATGAAAGTATCACCCAAAGTAACATCAGATTTCCAAATAATTCTTACAATTTCGCAAATCATAGAGAGGGTATATTATTTCATCACATAGCAGGCATAAGGTACAGAGACCAGAGCTTATGAATGTTGATCCCATTCAAAATAAGTTCGAAATTTTGTATAAAGTATATTCAGATATTATTCCTCTATTTTTTTTCAGCGAAAAATACACGTGGCCTAATGGGTCTTGTCATTACAAGTTGCTAAATGAGTAGTGACAAACCCTTCGATCACGAGAATTTCCGGCTGAATGAAAGAAAATATTTGGGATATAATATAATTATACTCCTCAACCATAATTCGTGAAAAATCGGAAAACAAATAATCATGGTGATATGAAACGTTTTGACTCATATTTCGACCACCGACACGGGTTGTCGTGACACAGAGTGACCAGGATATCTAATCCATATTTTCTGTTCAAAGTTAATATCTTGGCTTGTGCATGGCATATTATGATTATAGTTTGTGCTGAAATTCTTGTAGCCGCTACAGTTACTTTACAGGACTGAGACTAGAAAAAGTTCTATTCAGAACCTTCAAATTCGTTTCAGAATGTATGTTGAAGGTAATGTAGTCTACCAGGAGATACAAATATGAAAAGAAATATTTAAGACGTCTAATTTATTTACATCATACCTTGGTTAGAGGGAAAGTGTGTTTTATAAAAATCACAGTTTGTTATATATTCAGGCCTCGCATGATTTTCTTGCTATAAGCTTATGTTTTTACAGGTTTTTTTTTAATTTTAATTATACAGTTTTAATTAACTACAAATATGGCCACCACTTGGTAAAATCTGCATTATGTGGAAAAGCAAAGTAGTTCGCGTATTATGTCAATCGTTGTGCCGGGTTTAAATGAAATTAGACGGACGGTTGCACGGAGGAATGGAACCCATTGTAGGCCTCATCCTCGTACACCGGGGACTATATAGTACACACATATGGTGACGTAACAAAAATTATTTGTATTCATAACGTATATATTTTCACCAGATTGAGTCTAAAAGTGAAATTACAAAGCTAATAAGTTTAGATAGTCCTCTTTCATTAGCTACAATAATTATAGCGTTACGCGTTATTTCATCATTTCAGGGGGTTGTTGAGCCTTTTTGAGCCTTTTGTTTTGGTTTGGAACGAAAAAAAGGCTCAAAACAAAACGAAAAACTCACATTCAAAACAAACTCTTCAATTTTTGTAGCTAGTCTTTGATAAGATTCTGGCAACATCATATTTGTTTTTAGAAAGTGTCGCCCTTTGGAGCATAGAGGAAAAGCAAGTACCACGTTGCAATAGTGAGACCTGGTCATAGGAATTTAGGATGTACTTTGCGAACAGGACATCACAAAGGTCATTAAATATGTCAAACGGCAAAGGTTGATGAACTTTTCAATCTATCACGTGACATGTAAACTTTGTCCTCACTGTCAAGATAGTGTGACAGTAGGAAGAGCAATGCAGCGAGTAACAGTGATATTATCCCACCTCCGAGGGAATGGGGAGAAAGTTGTCAGACATGCAACGCCTATGTCATCCAAAGTATCAGCTCGGAATGTGTCGTCTGCTGCTGGCGATGCATGGTTCTCCAAATGCCGTCAGGTCAAAGTGTTGGACTCAGAGATGAGCTACTACGACTCAGCACCACACTCAGAGTTCAAACAAAATGCGGTCATTTTTCTGCACGGAAATCCAACTTCGTCCTTTCTCTGGAGGGACATCATTCCACACGTAGAAAAGGTAGCCCGATGCCTAGCCCCCGATTTAATCGGAATGGGTAAGTCGGCTAAATTACCCAATCATTCGTATCGTTTCGTTGATCACTACCGCTATCTCTCTGCATGGATGGAAGCAGTGGGGTTACCTGAGAAAATTACCATCGTGTGTCACGACTGGGGATCGGGACTTGGCTTGCACTGGTGTCACCAACACCAAGCCCGAGTGAAAGCTATCGTGCACATGGAGAGCTTAGTAGGAGTTGCACCTTCTTGGGATGGCTTTCCTGAAACCGCACGCAACGTTTTCCAAGCCTTGCGGCGTTCGCCTGACGGCGAGGAGATGGTCCTGAAGAAAAATTTCTTCGTCGAACGTCTGCTTCCTGGGGCAATAATACGACAACTTTCCGAAGATGAGATGAATGCCTATCGTATGCCATATCTCGACGAAGGTGAATCCCGTCGACCAACGCTGACATGGCCTCGAGAAATCCCTATACAGACGGATGGTCCACAAGACGTGGTAGACCTTACACATGCTTATAGCAAATGGCTGTCTCAAAGCAAGGACATCCCCAAACTCTACGTCAATGGAGAACCTGGATTCTTTAGCTCCTCTATCACGAAGGTGACGAAAGACTGGCCAAACCATCGAGTTGTGAACGTGAAAGGGTTACACTTCCTTCAGGAAGACTCGCCAAATGAAATTGGAACGGCTATCGTCGAATTTCTAAATGACGTGTATAAACAATAACAGTAAAACACAATATAGGCTGTTGCCGAAGAATACAATACCTTTAGGATAGTTAGCAATACTAAAATTCCTTTGCATACATTATGCTATAGTTACTTAGGCAAAAACAGTGGCTGCAATGACGATGATAGGGCATGCATTCGGACTGTACTAATCGCAACAAGTAGTAATAACATTGAATATTGGCCTGATTTCAAATGATATACATGTACTTCAGTAATAGCACATTTAAAGCTGCACCGCACTTTGCTGTACCTGTTGTTTATTTTTTTCGATCAGACAACCAACAATATTCTTATTTCCATATACATTCCCGAACTGTTATTTTTTCCGTAGTCTCGGTTACCCAGACTCTTGCCGCCGGTTGAGGGCATAACTCTGCTGGGGGGTTATGCCCTCAATGGCAAGAGGCCGGCTGGGTAACAGAGACTATGGACTGTTGAACATTTGATTGTTTTTACCTTTGATCGGCTCATAGGCTTTTAGCCTTCAAAGCTGTACATAATATGATATGATATGATATGACTATTTCTTCCGCGACCTCTTGACGATGCGTCTTGGACGGTGCCCTAAAAGAGGGTATGGGGGCTCATTTTATCTATGCGCATGCGTCGTACAGTAATTCGTTGAAATTGTGATCGCATGCGGAGTCTGACCCAGGGTGCGGACCCAAACACATATTTCAGATGGATTTGTTTTACCATATTATATGTACAGTTACACAAATAAGTTAAGTTTATCCACAGGTGATTCTCTTTAGGCAGTACAATACTACGAGTAAGTTGTTATATCTGACAAAATATTTTTTAAAAATCACTTGATTGCAGCTAGTACATCTTTAATCAGATATTTAGGTCATAGTATTTGCCACGTTGTTATGATGTATGTATTTGGTTATACCATAAACCAATGCTACCTATTCAATCATAAATAAAATATTTTGTATTCAGCCAAGATTCTAGCTTCGTTAATGATTACGTTGTTTGAAATTGTAAACGAATGGTAACTGTGCAATACAATTTTACGACATTCTATTGTCATTGTGAATTTGCAAATCATGAATTTGCTCCATAGCAAATATAGACGGTGTATGACTGACATGGTATATAGACAAGGTATCTAATCGACCCATCTACCGGTTTCCTAATATTCAAGAAAAATGAAGACCAGACATCATCATTTTATTGAAACTTCTTTGTTGCGCTACGATTCGAGCCCAGACCGGCTCTTCATCAGGTTTATATTTTTAAAAGATACATCAAAACAAAATAAAATTAATTGCAATGACTGGGATAAAGTGCAAAACTAACACCCAGGTCTCTATACCCGCTTTTTGTCCTAATATTCAGCCCGTTCAGGAAAATTGTTTTGTTTTGTTTTGTTTTGTTGTACTTTGTTGTTGGTGTTTATCGCAATGACCCTAAAAAGATTTTTAATATAACATTCCAAATTTAATCAATAGTGAAATATATATCAACTGTGCAGGACCTAGTTTCAGTGTTTGTGAATTATTGTGGCCTACTCTTATCAAAGGACACTATGGTTATAACGTATTGATGATTGAGCTATGACTGACAACATCGCCCTCTCCAGTTGCTGTTGAAAGCGTTTTCTCATTCCATGACTAATGATTTAGAATACTGGTTCACGTCGAAGAAAAGCAGCAGTCTATACAATATACGACTAATATAACTTTATACCAGAACTATTATTTTGATATAAACTCTGAGAGTACAGTTGCACCATAGAAATGGTAATAATGTCGTACGTCACCTATGTCAAACGTCACCTATGTCAAACTTACCACCCTTTACTCACACAGGGATTTCCTACGTATACGTATTAAATTTGATGCAAAGACAAATACCAGAGTATTTTTGACATAACACACACAACAAACATACACTCGCCTTTGTCACAACAAAAACGTGTTTGATTCTGCTTCCAAGCCAGAACCCCCATGTCAACAAGAAATATCTGCAAACTCCCAGAATTCTGTCTAAACAACACATAACTCGTCTATAGTACTATGTATCGTCAGCGCCAAAGTGCTACCATGGGTTCGCCAGTATCATCGATCGCCCATATAGCGGCCAATGTTTACATGGAGAAGTTCTAAAAAGAGACCCTCGCTAACATTTGACTCTCCTGTGGTGGTATCGATATGTAGATGACACCAACGCATCTATAAAGAAAGGTAAGCTTAATTCCATGACTATATCAATATCAGAGATCGCTGCAGCATACAATTAACTATGGAACAATCATAGTAAGATAACAGTATCCCCATCTTAGACACCAAAGTAACAAATATACTATACATTCAAATATAACATAAACTCATGACATTTGTCACGTTTCATTATTCAAAACCTTTGAAAATTATCAGCATGGTCAATGAATGGGGGGGGGTGGAGGTTTGAATCAGTGCCATTATTAAACTGAACAATTATGAACAGGACAAACAGGTGCCTTGAGGAGTGCAAACGTGTACATGTATGGAAAGCAGTTGTGTTAAGTCTAAAGAAAACAATATTTTGACTATATGATGTGAACATATCTTTATATGATGTAAACAATTCATTATATGATGTTAGTATATCATTATGTGTGACAGTTACGGACATGGGTTTACAAGTATATTAACTTCATTTATAATATTGTACTTGATAATTAGCTGAATTAATAAATATTAATAGCTCACTCAATCTAAGAGATATCCTAGAACGTTTGGTTACCAAACCATGAATATTTTGTACGTCCGTGAACAGACAATAATACTTTTCATAGGGTTCCTATCTAAAGAGCTTTATACATGTGAAGCAATGGATTTGGGATAGCAATTTACCAGATACACTTTAAAATTACTGAAAATGTAACATGTAAAATTAACTGTGCAGTGTGCGGTATTATGCTTTGAGAATAGAGTGTCTTTTGCAAGAACAAAAAGAGTGTTTCTTGTCAACAGATGGGGGGGGGGGGTCATTGTGTTTTTTTATTTGTCAGAGGGGGGTTGGATTGTTTTGTGAATGAATTGCAGGGGGTCACTATTTTTAAGTACAACATGAACAAAAAGTCACCGGCCCACCCCCGGTCGTAAAAACTGATCACTCCCTTAGCTCATGTCCCTTCAATTATAATTTAATGCAACATATTATGCTTAATGATGTTGTTTGACTCGAATAATTTCATTGTTGTTACGCGTTCAATTCGTTCCTCACTTGGTGTAGATATTGGCGCTGTTGTCGGTATTAATTGCTTCAGGTCAGTCATTTCAGTTTGGATTTACTTTTTTTTTATTTTTCCATAAAACCTATTTCTCCTTTGAAGATAAACGACACATGATGCAAAGTAGATTTAAAGGGGTATCACAAAGGTCAAAGGCAGCTTTACAGACACTTGTTATTACAATATCTCAAATTTTACGTTAAGCAATAACTTGTCATGCATCGGTTCTAAAATTGATATTAAAAGTAAATATAGAGAATACCCTTATATTTAAACGAATGTTAGAAAGTAACAATAAATAGCACACAATGGAAATTTGACAGATAATAAAACTGTCAGTTATTTATGGGGAAAATAAAAAAGTAAAACCGAAATTAAATGACTGACCTGAAGCAAATAACACCAACGAGAGTGACTCTGAAGTCTACGCAAAGCTGTACAAGTTGCAACTGAAATGTTCTTTTTTCTAAAACTTTTTAAACAAAAATAGATATAATGACTTACTTGTAATATCGTACACCCAGTAAATCATATTTTGCAAGTAATATTGAAGAAAAGAAGAATACACAAGCATTATATTTGGTACTCATGTAATATTTACTAAATTGCAGCCACATTTGTAGTAACAAATTGCTATATTTAATACTTCATAACTGGATAGCATCAATCAGACTCTATTCATAGACCATCAAAATTAAGCTAGTGCTTACATATTACAGACCCTTTGTAGCCATTGTGTGTCTGGCTAATGTATTTTAGATCATGATCATGTCTATAGATAATGCAGAACCGGATAAACATACACATGGATTACTTTTGGTGCTCATATCACTTTTCACTTAATGGCAGTCATATTTGTAGTGAGTAAGCATGATTCACCAATTAACTCAAACACGTTAATACATGCATGGAGACTACATTAAAGTATCTACTAGGTTTAACCTTTCTATTATACATTGACCTTTTACCCAGACCTGGATCTTCAGGTTCTGTTACTGAAATCCAGCAATTCCCTGCATTATCACAAATACTTTGTAATACTTATTTGTTTGCCACCGATTTCTTTTAAATCATGTCTCCATTTAGTCACACTTGGGGCGGGGGGGCTATGCTTTATATGAAGACTTGTTTTCAATTTTGTATTCACACAATACAGTATTAGGAAAAGCAGTTGGCACAATCTAGGTCAAATCGCCACTTTGACCTCGCTGTCAATCAATAGTCAAAATGTCGCTATCAAGCGCTAGAGTGTTCCTCTTTCCGCTCCATGATATAGACCCTTCGATCATATCATGCCAAACGATGTACGTGTGTTTCAAATGGTCATGGTACACAGGACCCGGTGCAGTTGCATGACTACCTAACCTTAATTTCTTTACATCAAATAACATCTAACTAGAAACATGTCATCAAAAGATAATTTGATATATGTAATTTTGGTGTTTGTAGAATTAATGCTAGCACGTATTTGTTCAGGATCGACTATACTGTTACCGGTGCCATAATTAACATCTACCCACGGAGATTTAAAAAATATAATGGTAGTCAGTATTTGTATTCCACTGCCACGAAGTCAATTTTTTACTTCAATTTCCGTTGAATATGAAATGAGATATTAAGGCATTATTTCAATTCGAGGGGTCTTTAAATTCTGGTATGTCTGATGTGCTTTCCCCATCGAGTCTACTAGTCATGGCGAGAACACTTATTTTGATCTTTCTGGTTGGCATGTTCGCCCCAGCTGTGGTAAGTACTCGTTTGTAGACAATGTACGTACGAACACTGCAGTCACTTAGAAAATAGTTTCCTTTTAAAGGCAGTGACAGTAACACTTGTTGGATTTTATTCTTTTCACCATGAATCCAAGCTTACTTCTCAAAAACACAACTACCCTCCTGTAATAGAAGTCGTAAATTTACGTTCTCCGCTATATGTTTTGTATTCTCGGATAAACCCACAGGTATCGTAGGAAAGTTGACATGAATTTTATGAAATAAATACAACACCAAAATAGTTGTATTATGCATGCATGCATATGTATGCATGTATGTATGTATGTATGTATGTATGTGTATACGTAAGTGTAAAGATTGCATTCCCTATTCACAATTACTTCCATTACGTCGTATTTGTAGTAGCGATTTGGATTTCAGGGAAAAGTCTGCTGAATTGTGCACGTACTTCCCACCAACGTGGCTACCCAACTGTCGGTTACCAATACAGATTTAATGCTGGTTCATTTCCATGAGATCGTACTCGTACTCGATGTGGCACATTTTAGTATTAATACTTACCATGTGTTTGGCCTAAGAACAGTGTGCATGTTACGAGTAGATTTACTTGTATCAGTACTAACGTAGTGTATTACATGACATGCCAGAAATGTGGCTTTTTGTATATAGGTTCGACTGTACGTCGCCTTGGTGATCGTTTTGTGGAACATCTCCGTCTCAAGAATTGTAACTATATATCCTGTATCTGTGTATTTTATTACTAATACGTGTGTTTCAAATGGTCATGGTACACAGGACCCGGTGCAGTTGCATGACTACCTAACCTTAATTTCTTTACATCAAATAACATCTAACTAGAAACATGTCATCAAAAGATAATTTGATATATGTAATTTTGGTGTTTGTAGAATTAATGCTAGCACGTATTTGTTCAGGATCGACTATACTGTTACCGGTGCCATAATTAACATCTACCCACGGAGATTTAAAAAATATAATGGTAGTCAGTATTTGTATTCCACTGCCACGAAGTCAATTTTTTACTTCAATTTCCGTTGAATATGAAATGAGATATTAAGGCATTATTTCAATTCGAGGGGTCTTTAAATTCTGGTATGTCTGATGTGCTTTCCCCATCGAGTCTACTAGTCATGGCGAGAACACTTATTTTGATCTTTCTGGTTGGCATGTTCGCCCCAGCTGTGGTAAGTACTCGTTTGTAGACAATGTACGTACGAACACTGCAGTCACTTAGAAAATAGTTTCCTTTTAAAGGCAGTGACAGTAACACTTGTTGGATTTTATTCTTTTCACCATGAATCCAAGCTTACTTCTCAAAAACACAACTACCCTCCTGTAATAGAAGTCGTAAATTTACGTTCTCCGCTATATGTTTTGTATTCTCGGATAAACCCACAGGTATCGTAGGAAAGTTGACATGAATTTTATGAAATAAATACAACACCAAAATAGTTGTATTATGCATGCATGCATATGTATGCATGTATGTATGTATGTATGTATGTATGTGTATACGTAAGTGTAAAGATTGCATTCCCTATTCACAATTACTTCCATTACGTCGTATTTGTAGTAGCGATTTGGATTTCAGGGAAAAGTCTGCTGAATTGTGCACGTACTTCCCACCAACGTGGCTACCCAACTGTCGGTTACCAATACAGATTTAATGCTGGTTCATTTCCATGAGATCGTACTCGTACTCGATGTGGCACATTTTAGTATTAATACTTACCATGTGTTTGGCCTAAGAACAGTGTGCATGTTACGAGTAGATTTACTTGTATCAGTACTAACGTAGTGTATTACATGACATGCCAGAAATGTGGCTTTTTGTATATAGGTTCGACTGTACGTCGCCTTGGTGATCGTTTTGTGGAACATCTCCGTCTCAAGAATTGTAACTATATATCCTGTATCTGTGTATTTTATTACTAACGATCATAGTGTATTAGATATGTCTATTTCAGGAATTTTTACAGCTTCTGGTGATGAGGATCGATTGAGGTTGAAGGAGGAGGAAATCATTTTTCCAGCTCGGAACGCTGGAACTCTATGGAATTAATAGATTATTTACATCATTCCCTAATATCTAACTATGTTTATTCTATCGTTCAGTCGTGTCATATAGGGTTCTTAATTTTGGTGCCTGTGACTTTTAGATCTCTCCTCGCGTATTTTACCATTAATAAGAACCTATAGTGCCTCGTTCTACTCCATAACATTTAGATATACAGTCAGGTGGTGACCTACTATATATCCTGCCTTGATATCCTACGGGAAAGAATGTTGATTCGCAACATCCGATTGCATTTATTAATCGAGATGTATGTATGTATGTATGTATGTATGTATGTATGTATGTATGTATGTATGTAGGTAGTATGTATTATGTGGATGCATGTACATCCACTAGTGTTGTCTGTTTATGTGCAATTTAATATAATCGGTTGCGATACTACGCAAATGCGACATTTTCACTTTCAATTGTTACAATTTTCTTTCAATTCGAGTTTCTGATCACTTGTCAATTTCCCCCTACATGTCATAGCATGGAGAAGAAGAATGTGTCCGTAAGTACTTGTATTCAAAGATTTCAAACAAATTATTTTTCCTAATTTCATTTAAACCACAGATTCAAAGTGAAACTTTGCACGTGTCTAGAATATTATAGCAATGAATTCAAATCTGAAAATAAAAAAGGGGTCACAATGTTCCCTAAACAGCTAGAAATCGCTAAAAGTGGATAACATCACCAATTATATGTAAATTTTCACACAATTTTTCGTTCAAAATTCTTTACCTCGAAAATTCGAAACCTACTAGAATTAACCATATATTCTTATCTAAATGCTCTGTGAGGAGTAATTGTAACACTGTGTTGTCAACGCAATGTGAAGTGTAATTGTAACACTCGGTTGTCAATGCTATGTGAAGTGTAATTGTAACACTCTGTCGTCAACGCTATGTGAAGTGTAATTGTAACACTCCGTTGTCAACGTTATGTGAAGAGTAATTGTAACACTCTGTTGTCAACGCTACGTGAAGTGTAATTGTAACACTCTGTCGTCAATATATTATCACCATATTATTTTTCATCTAACTCTTATTATTACTCTTATTTTATGGTAAAAGGTGTTGTTTAGTTGGATGCAGATGGCGCGTTTTGACTGACCTTTGACCATATTTTGGATTCATAGTATAGCTCCGTCCTTATTTTGTGTTACTTTGGTAGATTTCATCAAAATCATGCAAAAAATAGTAGAATAATGAAAATTTAACGCGTCACACTCGTTCATTGCGTAGACTCACTGTGAAAGATTTCGTCTTTGGCATTAAAAAAATTGTTTCCCGCTACAGTATATGACCTTCGAGGAAATTTGCAAATGACCTCAATTCGCCTTTTGGTTTCTTTTCTTTGGACAAATGATTAAGAAATATTTTTTTCTTCAATCATCAGGATTTTTTGTATTTTCCCACAAGGAATGCTGTTGGGATTTTATTTTCTGTCTAGAAATCCTGACATGTATTTTATTAGCTAAGCACGTGCATATTCATTTCTTTTTATATAATGTAATCTGTTTATTTTTTATCTCAATGTCCGAGAAGGAACGACGTTTATGAAACCGAAAGTAATGTAGTCAGCAATAGACACCGGGTTTCCACATTTTGATGTTATTGAATGATAAATATGTATTTTAGCGCACAATAATAGTTGCTTGATTGAAAGTGTCTAAAGTTTTAAAGTGGCCATATGGATGAGAATTTGGTATTTATTTTGGATTTTTATTTGATAAAACAGCTTCACTATGTTTTTCTACTTGAAAAAATAATGTGAAATAACATATACTAAGTCTATGTTCATAACTCAATAAACTGCAAAACATTAAACAATGTATAAAATGTTTGTTATTGTACGTACAATAAAACACTTTTTACACTTTTTCCATCTTTTTGCAATGTATTGAGTTATGAACATGGGCTTGATATATGCTCTTTCGCATTATTTTTTCAAGTATAAAAACATAGTGAATTTGTTTTATCAAATAAAAATCCAAAATAAATACCAAATTCTCATCCATATGGCCACTTTCACTCAGTGTCAATATTGGAACCTGTGTAGGTGTGTGTACAAAGTTAGGTGTTTTTACCGTGTACGCGATGGAGAGTTGATTTATGTGTGTGTCAGACACTGGACAAGAAAGCGTACATTATACAGCAATATGTGTACCTACTTTTACATTATAATATATTAATTGTTTCTCCTACAATGAGAAAGATCCATGCTGACTTGTTATCATAATATCATACCAGATGTAAACTGAATGTCTTCCGTAAGGGCAAAGTTTTGAGATTGTCGTTCCTACAGACAATTGTTGGAATACAACAGAACATATGTAATAAGTTATTTTTTCTCATTGATTGCTATTTGCTCATTGCTGTTAGTGATCTCCTGGCCAACCACAACATGTACTGTGACATTTGTTGAGAATGTAAAAAAAAAATAAGCGCATCGTCGTACCACTTTAGACAACATTTCCTGATGAGAAACTATTTTTTCCTTTTTAGTGGCCTACAAAAATATGCCAATAATTTTTTAAAACTAAAAGCTACATCAATAATATTTTCAGGACAAGTGTGCTTTGGTATCGCAAATGCATGTATCAATTTATATTGAATTTGAAGTGTGCATTCTTTAGATATAGCCTAATTACCGAAAACCATTAATTATGTAAATTTCTCGTTAATATTCTTGGGATGTTTACCAAAACCTAATCAGTTCTTGTCACTACCCTACAGAATACATGCAATAAATTTTGTTTGGATTGGGCCAGTCGTGTTTTAGAAAATGGTTATAAAGTTGCACCACTTTAGATGACATTTCCTGACGAGAAACTATTTTTTTGTTTTTGTGGCCAATCGAAAATATGCCAATTACTTATTAAACTAAAAGCTACATTAGTAATATTTTCAGGACAGGTGCGCTTTGGTATCGCAAATGTGTGTACCAAGTTATAATGAATTTGAAGCGTGCATTCTTGAGATATAGCCTGATTACCGAAAATCATTAATTACGTAAATTGCTCATTAATATTCACGGGATTTTTACCAAAACCTAATCAAAGTTTGCCATTACCCTACGGAATACGTTTTCAAAATTTCGTTTCAATTGAGCACGCCGTTATGGAGAAAACGATGTCAGAGACAGACAGACAGACAGACAGACAGACAGACAGACAGACAGACAGACAGACAGACAGACAGACAGACACACACACACACAGACACACAGACTTCCACCCATAAATATATCTCTTCCTTAAGGAAGAAAAATACAAACACTCGACAGAAGACTACTTAGAAATTTAATGTATCGTTCCTCACCAATACCGACTGTCATGCGCATAAGAATGCGCAATGCAAAACGCGCGGACGTCATACACACAATTCTAATGACAAGAAAATCATAATCGATTCTTCCTGAAATAACAGTAATGCACAAACATTATTCATAAACTTAATTCTCTACACTAAACCATATAGACCTGAACATTGATGCCAAGCTCAATGAAATGAAACAGTCGCACTTTTTTAGAACTCGACTTGCATCGTCACTTCAAACACGATCATACATTTCTCTTTATAACTACCTGGCTTCTTAATTCTGTCAAACAAAGAGCCCTTAGTGAAAAGAAATTCTTGGTTTTATGACATGACCAATGTTTCCTGTCGCCTAAACTCGGGAACAGTGCAGTCACATTCATTCCATATCAATGTTGATTTTGTGTTTCACGAAATTGGCATGATTTTATCATCACCTATACCAACTCACCCATCATCCTCCAGTCATTCAGTATGTCATCCTTCCATCCATCCGTGCATTAATGCGATGCATGCATGTATGCATACATACATACATTCATACATACATACATACATACATACATACATACATACATACATACATATATAAATACACACACGCATGCATGCATGCATGCACGCATGCACGCACACACACATACATACATACATACATACATACATACATACATACATACATACATATCAAGCATATGATATATTACTTTAAATTATGTTTTCAGCATGCGTGGAATTGGGCTTTTTCGAAACCGATACAACATACCAATATAGATATTTCGACAAACCCCTAACTGAGTTCTCGGTAAACTTCAAAGTTAAAGCAAAGAATGATGTCCATATTGGACTCTCTGCTGGACCACAGGACAAGCCTGCCATGTACGAGATCGTTATTGGTGGATGGAGAAATACGAAATCAGTCATACGACGTAGTAAACAGAGCCAACAGAAAGTAGAAGCTAGTACTCCTGGCATCCTGTCACCAAATGAATTCAGAGAATTTTGGATTAGCTACAACAATGGTGTTATCAGGGTTGGTAAAGAAGGAGACCAGGAAGCATTTATGGAATGGACTGACCCCGATCCTTTACCAGTTAAATACCTCGGATATTCTACAGGCTGGGGAAGTGATGGACAATTCGTATTCTGTATGGATGACCCGATAGCAGGTAATTATTCTTATAGTTTACTGTACGTGAAGCGTACGTTGATCGCGATGTGCTCTAATTAATTAATTAATTAATTAATTAATTATGGTTTATTTATCTTTTTGTAATGTAAGAACTGTTGTTTATTTAATATATTTATTTAGTTTATTAGTTTGTCTTTGTTTGTCTTTGTTTTCTTCTTGTGTTTTTTTGTTTGCTCTTAAATTTGAAACGTGCCGCAATAATATTAAACTAATAATAATTTTTTGTTGTTGTTGTTGTTGTTGTTGTTGTTGTTGTTGTACTAACTGTTTGCTACATCAAGGATTTTTACCTATTTGTTGTAATGTTATAATATATTGCACTGTATATTCGCGGTCAAATTCAGTCTCAAGCCGAAATTCAAACACTTAACAACTGCCATGATTAAGCACTATTACTTGAAACATTTCACATGAATTGAACCTAGATGTGTTTGTTGTTTTCGCTCCAGTATTCTCTTTTAACCCAGCAGTTAACAAATGACCTAAACTATTTCATTACATCTTACTCACATTGCTTGTAGAGTGTAAGCCATTGGTATTTTCTACCGATACAACATATCAATACCGTTATCTTGCATCATCATCACCTATTACAAGTGTTGACTTTAAAGCCAAAGCAAACAATGACGTCCATATTGCACTCTCTGCTGGACCACAGGATAAGCCTGCCTTGTACGAGGTCGTCATTGGTGGATGGTCAAATACGAAATCTGTCATACGACGTGCCAAACAGAGTCAACAGAAAGTAGAAGCTAGTACTCCTGCCATCCTGTCACCAAATGAATTCAGAGGATTTTGGATAACCTACAACAATGGTGTTATCAGGGTTGGTAAAGAAGGCCAGGCACCCTTTATGGAATGGACTGATCCCAATCCTTTGCCTGTTAACAACATTGGATATTCCACTGGCTGGGGAAGTAATGGACAATTTGAGTTCTGTGTTGAAGAATCTACTGAAGGTAAATTACATAATATTTACGTCATGCCCTCATAATATAGTTGAATCTACGATCAACAGGTAACTTTGATACTATAAAGAAAAAACTGCTGAGGAAGATTTCATTTATAACTTCTGTCTTTTGAAATCTAGAGGTTCATAGTGTTGTTGTTAGTCTTTCTCTTCAATTGATAACAAGACCCCCATTTAGATATAATTTCTCTTAATAAGAATAAGCATATACCAAGAAATGTTTGGATATTGTTTTTATGTTTCTTTCTCTGTTTATTTATTTATTTATTTGATTGTTTGTTTGTTTGTTTGTTTGTTTGTTTGTTTGTTTTTTGTTGTTTGTTTTTTGGTTTGTTTGTTGGTTGGTTGGTTTGTTAAACAACAAAAACATACAATAACTGTTTTCTATTCATCTTCACAGCATGCCCAAACCTGATGCAATTTTCTACCGATACAACATATCAATACCGTTATCTTGCATCATCATCACCTATTACACGTGTTGACTTTAAAGCCAAAGCAAACAATGATGTCCATATTGCACTCTCTGCTGGACCACAGGATAAGCCTGCCTTGTACGAGGTCGTCATTGGTGGATGGTCAAATACGAAATCTGTCATACGACGTGCCAAACAGAGTCAACAGAAAGTAGAAGCTAGTACTCCTGCCATCCTGTCACCAAATGAATTCAGAGGATTTTGGATAACCTACAACAATGGTGTTATCAAGGTTGGTAGAGAAGGCCAGGCACCCTTTATGGAATGGTCTGATCCCAACCCTTTGCCTGTTAACAACATTGGATATTCCACTGGCTGGGGAAGTAATGGACAATTTGAGTTCTGTGTTGAAGAATCTACTGAAGGTAAATTACATAATATTTACGTCATGCCCTCATAATATAGTTGAATCTACGATCAACAGGTAACTTTGATACTATAAAGAAAAAACTGCTGAGGAAGATTTCATTTATAACTTCTGTCTTTTGAAATCTAGAGGTTCATAGTGTTGTTGTTAGTCTTTCTCTTCAATTGATAACAAGACCCCCATTTAGATATAATTTCTCTTAATAAAATAAGCATATACCAAGAAATGTTTGGATATTGTTTTTATGTTTCTTTCTCTGTTTATTTATTTATTTATTTGTTTGTTTGTTTGTTTGTTTGTTTGTTTGTTTGTTGTTTGTTTGTTTTTTGGTTTGTTTGTTGGTTGGTTGGTTTGTTAAACAACAAAAACATACAATAACTGTTTTCTATTCATCTTCACAGCATGCCCAAACCTGATGCAATTTTCTACCGATACCACATATCAATACCGTTATCTTGCATCATCATCACCTATTACAAGTGTTGACTTTAAAGCCAAAGCAAACAATGATGTCCATATTGCACTCTCTGCTGGACCACAGGATAAGCCTGCCTTGTACGAGGTCGTCATTGGTGGATGGTCAAATACGAAATCAGTCATACGACGTGCTAAACAGAGTCAACAGAAAGTAGAAGCTAGTACTCCTGGCATCCTGTCACCAAATGAATTCAGAGGATTTTGGATAACCTACAACAATGGTGTTATCAGGGTTGGTAGAGAAGGTCAGGCACCCTTTATGGTATGGACTGATCCCAATCCTTTGCCTGTTAACAACATTGGATATTCCACTGGCTGGGGAAGTAATGGACAATTTGAGTTCTGTGTTGAAGAATCTACTGAAGGTAAATTACATAATATTTACGTCATGCCCTCATAATATAGTTGAATCTACGATCAACAGGTAACTTTGATACTATAAAGAAAAAACTGCTGAGGAAGATTTCATTTATAACTTCTGTCTTTTGAAATCTAGAGGTTCATAGTGTTGTTGTTAGTCTTTCTCTTCAATTGATAACAAGACCCCCATTTAGATATAATTTCTCTTAATAAGAATAAGCATATACCAAGAAATGTTTGGATATTGTTTTTATGTTTCTTTCTCTGTTTATTTATTTATTTATTTGATTGTTTGTTTGTTTGTTTGTTTGTTTGTTTGTTTGTTTTTTGTTGTTTGTTTTTTGGTTTGTTTGTTGGTTGGTTGGTTTGTTAAACAACAAAAACATACAATAACTGTTTTCTATTCATCTTCACAGCATGCCCAAACCTGATGCAATTTTCTACCGATACAACATATCAATACCGTTATCTTGCATCATCATCACCTATTACACGTGTTGACTTTAAAGCCAAAGCAAACAATGATGTCCATATTGCACTCTCTGCTGGACCACAGGATAAGCCTGCCTTGTACGAGGTCGTCATTGGTGGATGGTCAAATACGAAATCTGTCATACGACGTGCCAAACAGAGTCAACAGAAAGTAGAAGCTAGTACTCCTGCCATCCTGTCACCAAATGAATTCAGAGGATTTTGGATAACCTACAACAATGGTGTTATCAAGGTTGGTAGAGAAGGCCAGGCACCCTTTATGGAATGGTCTGATCCCAACCCTTTGCCTGTTAACAACATTGGATATTCCACTGGCTGGGGAAGTAATGGACAATTTGAGTTCTGTGTTGAAGAATCTACTGAAGGTAAATTACATAATATTTACGTCATGCCCTCATAATATAGTTGAATCCACGATCAACAGGTAACTTTGATACTATAAAGAAAAAACTGCTGAGGAAGATTTCATTTATAACTTCTGTCTTTTGAAATCTAGAGGTTCATAGTGTTGTTGTTAGTCTTTCTCTTCAATTGATAACAAGACCCCCATTTAGATATAATTTCTCTTAATAAAATAAGCATATACCAAGAAATGTTTGGATATTGTTTTTATGTTTCTTTCTCTGTTTATTTATTTATTTATTTATTTGTTTGTTTGTTTGTTTGTTTGTTTGTTTGTTGTTTGTTTGTTTTTTGGTTTGTTTGTTGGTTGGTTGGTTTGTTAAACAACAAAAACATACAATAACTGTTTTCTATTCATCTTCACAGCATGCCCAAACCTGATGCAATTTTCTACCGATACCACATATCAATACCGTTATCTTGCATCATCATCACCTATTACAAGTGTTGACTTTAAAGCCAAAGCAAACAATGATGTCCATATTGCACTCTCTGCTGGACCACAGGATAAGCCTGCCTTGTACGAGGTCGTCATTGGTGGATGGTCAAATACGAAATCAGTCATACGACGTGCTAAACAGAGTCAACAGAAAGTAGAAGCTAGTACTCCTGGCATCCTGTCACCAAATGAATTCAGAGGATTTTGGATAACCTACAACAATGGTGTTATCAGGGTTGGTAGAGAAGGTCAGGCACCCTTTATGGTATGGACTGATCCCAACCCTTTGCCTGTTAACAACATTGGATATTCCACTGGCTGGGGAAGTAATGGACAATTTGAGTTCTGTGTTGAAGAATCTACTGAAGGTAAATTACATAATATTTACGTCATGCCCTCATAATATAGTTGAATCTACGATCAACAGGTAACTTTGATACTATAAAGAAAAAACTGCTGAGGAAGATTTCATTTATAACTTCTGTCTTTTGAAATCTAGAGGTTCATAGTGTTGTTGTTAGTCTTTCTCTTCAATTGACAACAAGACCCCCATTTAGATATCATTTCTCTTAATAAGAATAAGCATATACCAAGAAATGTTTGGATATTGTTTGTATGTTTCTTTCTCTGTTTGTGTGTGTGTGTGTGTTTGTTTGTTTGTTTGTTTGTTTGTTTGTTTTTTGGTTGGTTTGTTAGTTGGCTTGTTTGTTAAACAACAAAAACATACAATAACTGTTTTCTATTCATCTTCACAGCATGCCCAAACCTGATGCAATTTTCTACCGATACAACATATCAATACCGTTATCTTGCATCATCATCACCTATTACACGTGTTGACTTTAAAGCCAAAGCAAACAATGATGTCCATATTGCACTCTCTGCTGGACCACAGGATAAGCCTGCCTTGTACGAGGTCGTCATTGGTGGATGGTCAAATACGAAATCTGTCATACGACGTGCCAAACAGAGTCAACAGAAAGTAGAAGCTAGTACTCCTGCCATCCTGTCACCAAATGAATTCAGAGGATTTTGGATAACCTACAACAATGGTGTTATCAAGGTTGGTAGAGAAGGCCAGGCACCCTTTATGGAATGGACTGATCCCAACCCTTTGCCTGTTAACAACATTGGATATTCCACTGGCTGGGGAAGTAATGGAGAATTCAAGTTTTGCCAGGACTAGACAGAGCTATAAATACGGCACAATATGACCATATAATGTAGAGCATTAACATTTAGTGTAGTTTCTTTATTGTCCTTCTTTTAGATTTATGTAAACACTGTCAATTTCCTGAAATATTATGTAACAATAATGAACACACTTTTACCATTTAATAACCTGGGACAGAAATCCAACATGACTCTTACAGAATAGAATTAATATGCGAAATTGATATATAGAAAATGCTTTTTATGATATTAATATCATATTACACACACACACACACACACACACACACACACACACACACACACACACACAGTACCTTAAAACGTTACTTTGTGATCATCAAAGTGGAAATTTGTATACTCCTGACAAGGGAAGCTTTCATTACGTTACATTACAAGTCCAGTCTATCTGTTCTTCGTTCAGTTTCTCTTATTGCCTATAAATACCATCCAGTGGGACAGATTTGAGACATGTAACAATTTCCAAACATATGCATTTGTCCCATTTTCCATTCATTATTGAAAGGAATAACAAAAAATAACACGATAATATTGATTCGGGATTGCTTTTCATTTAAAGAAACGTTTACATGCTAGGCAGATGAGTTTGAGGACATTGGCAAACGTCAATGTTTCAAGTGTATATATACATAACTAGATTCTGGGAATAAGGGTATAAATTACTAATAAATGAATACTTTCTGAGTTAAAGGTTCAATGGAGAGTTGTTGAAGACATTATAATTATATGATATTTTCTTCTTCAATGCGTAAACAATAAACTTCTTTCTGCATAATACATCTTCTTGGTCAGTCGTCTACTATGTGAGAGGATATTTTTGTCTGTGAGTTTAATATTGCCAGCCAAGTATGACAACAATGTACGTGTGTGATGATTTACTTTTTAAACCCATTTATTTCCTGTGACACGTGACCAGCACCTCTACCACCTAAACCAGTGAAAGGACTTGGAATGGAACTTTTGCTATTGTGGAAATCTAATTCCAAACGATTGTTGATTTATCGACGCAACCTCACTAGTATTGAAGTGGGAATACTTATTAGAAATAATTATGGAAAACTAGACAGGAAAGAGCTCAAGTATTGCATTCTACATTCAAAACAACACCGACAAGATCCACACTCAAATCACAGGTTTTCTCCAATTGTCAACTTTATTCACAAAAGAACAGTTTTACAACCTGATTATTTTCATCCATATATATTGCATATTTTTTTTTAAAAACATCATCCAATCTCTTAGACTGCAATACTAAAACAATCCTTAATGCTGGAGGAACCTGTGTTGTTTGGTAGATTAAAACTGAACGACACTCTTCTGACTTACAGCATGGTAAACTTTAATCAGACCCTGAATGTGTTCGAACCCCGACCACAGTGGTAAGAGGCGAAGGGTTTAACCACTCGACCACCGACAACTAGATTCTTTAGTTTTGAAGATTTACGAAAAAATATGAGCGTATTGGGTGCAGCAAATAACATATAGTAGGGCAGTGTAGTTGCACATCAATCATTCTTTGGGAGCTTTATGGAATGATTTTATTAACGTCTGTCTGTCTGTCTATCTGCATGCCTGCCTGCCTGCATGTGCATGTATGTATGTATGTATGTATGTATGTATGTATGTATGTATGTATGTATGCATTTTATTAACAACGATCACAGTGTATCAGATATGTCTATTTCAGGATTTTGTAAGGGTTCTAGCGAGAATCTTCTGAGGTTGAAGGCAGAGGTTATCATTTTCCGTCTCGGAATGCTGGAACCCCTTTGAATTAATAGATTATTCACATCATTACCAGTCTAATCATGCTTATTTTATATTTCGGGCATGTTCTATTGGGTTCTATTTGGTGCGTGCGAATATTAGATCTTTTCACACGTATAACCGTTTATCACGCGCGGTTGTCGTTCTGTTCCATAACATTCAGATATATTCAGGTGTTTACCTAATATGTCGTGCCTTCGAATACCTTGAAAAAGAATTTTCATTCGAAACGTCGGATTACACCTATTTATTCGGACTGTCTCACAAGTTCCTTATGCACTTATATATGTATGTATGTATGTATGTATGTATGTATGGATGGATGGATGGATGGATGGATGTATGTATGCATGCATGCATGCATGTATGTGTGTGTGTATGTATGTATGTATGTATGTATGTGTGCGTGCGTGCGTGTGTATGTGTGTGTGTGTGTGTATGTGTGTGCAAATATATTTATAAAGTCATCATTTGTCTCATTATGTGTAAATTCATCATTACTAATGACTGGTCAAAGATGCAACTCATCTCATTATCATTATGGCTTCAGTGTTTTACCTTTCGTTTCTGTATTCAACAATCACAATAATTGTTACAATGACAACTACGATGACCAGTGCACACCCACCGTTAATAAATGGTGTAGGATTTGTATGTGAAATATCTGCCCTTGGAAGTGATCCAACTGTGTGAGAAAGTATTTATATTGATATATCTTTGATTAATCGATATCGTCATTCAAAATGAATTACCATCATATCCAGTATCCATAAAAAAAAGTGGTCATATGGACGACAAAGCGGTATTTTATTTTGGATTTTTTTATTGATAAAACAACTCTACTATGTTTTCCTACTTGGCAAAAGAATGTGAATCAACGTATACAGGTGCATGTTTGTAACTCAATAAATTGCAAAAAAACTAGAAAGTGTCTGAAAAGTTTGTTATTGTACGTACACTGATCGTTTAATTTTTGGCTATGTATTGAGTTACACACATGTACATCAGTGGTATATGTTGATTCACATTCTTTTGTCAGATTTATTTCTAAACAAAAAACCCATTATTTGTCATCCATATGGCCACTTTAAATATTGTTGTTTTTCATTCCAATTATAAACGTTCAATATACTTACCTGCCAGTAATAGTGAAATAAAGAGCAGTAAAGGCGTCGGATTTAGTTTATAACTGAAGTTAAATCTAACAGATTTCAACACGATTTCAATAGGGAACTTGTAAACTCGCCATGTTGAATGTTGCATCATGGGAAATGTGATAATAAATACTAATCAATTAATATTATAAACAATGTTGTTACATTGTTTGTAGCCACACATAATCAATTCATAGTCACCCTGACCATTGTGGGAGGTTTATTTTCAGATTAGGTATTAAGATAACCACAGATAATCCCATAGTCCTTTGCGTCTGAGCATGCTCAGTCTGGATTGCAAGTTCCCTATTCTGCAATAGGGGCCTGCATATACATGTACCCCATAAACAATCGTTGATATGTTTCTGAATTTGACCTAATTGCCAAATCTACTTTCTAGCCACCTTTCAAATCATAACGTTTATGAAAGCAATGTAATGTCATGATATTAAATGAGGGATGTAGCGAGACTAACAGACAAGAATCTCATGTGAAGATAGGAATCACTTTTTACAATATTAACAAATGTTTTGAAATTAAAGCCCTTATATTTTTGGGCGTTTGGTCATGCTTGTAAATCGTATACTGGATGGCGAGGCGATGGTCCTAAAGAACAACATCTTTGTCGAACATCTGAATTCCCGGGGGAATAATGCGACAACTTTCCGAGAATGAGAGGGATGTTTATATCTCATGCCTTACCTCGATGAAGGTGAATCCCGTCGGCCAACGCTGACATGGCCTCGAGAAATCCCTATACAGACGGATGGTCCACAAGACGTGGTAGATATCGTAAATGCTTATAGCAAATGGCTGTCTTAAAGCAAGGACATCCCTAAACTCTACGTCAATGGAGAACCTGGATTCTTTAGCTCCTCCATCAAGAAGGTAACGAAAGACTGGCCAAACCATCGAGTTGTGAACGTGAAAGGCTTACATTTCATCCAGGAAGACTCGCAAATTGAAATCGGATCGGCTATCGTCGAATTTCTAAGTGACGTATATAAACAATAACAGTAGGGGGGGTTATGCCCTCAATGGCAAGAGGCTGGCTCACCAAGACTATTTCTTTCGCGACCTCTTGGCGATATGTCTGGGAAGGTGCGGTAAAAGAGGGTGTCGTTTACGACGCTAACCAGATATTGCATATGTTAATTAGCGGCTCATTTTATCTATGCTCATGCGTCGTACAGTAATTCTTGAAATTGTGATCGTCTGCGGAGTCTGACTCAGAGTGAGGACCCAAAACACAATTTCACTGGATTTGTTTTACCATACTCTATGTACAGTTACATAAATTAGTTTACCCACGGGTGATTCTGTTCAGGGTGTACAGTACTACGAGTAAGTCGTTATATCTGACAAAATAGTTTAAAAATCATTGAATTCCATCTAGTGCAGCGCTAGACCACAATTTGCTCCATAGCAAATCTAGACGGTGTATGAGGGACATGGTATATGATGAAACTATGGCAGATTATTGAGGTCAGGAGATCAGACTAGGCTACGTGCTTTGATCGTTTTCAGTTATATTTCAGAACAAAATATGCAAGATTTCATATTGATCTAAAAATCATCCAGTAATTTTTGATATTTTAGATACAATTCTTGGAACACATCATTTTAATTATAAATAATTGCCTTTGTTGGCTTCGATGTGACCTCAAATGATGTTAAAACTATGTCCATCATTTCCATTTAACCACGCCCACATTTCCCCAGTGTCACTGCAGTTGTGATCATTGATGAGAGGTAGACCCATTGAAGTGCTAAGTATGGTACGCATCGTTATCGCCATATAAAGTTCTATTTGGAGTTGAGATTTACATTGCATTTTTCCACTCACCACTAGACAAAGTATTCAATCGACCCATCTACCGGTTTCCTAATATTCAAGAACAGTGAAGACCAGACATCATCATTTTAATGAAACTTTTTTATTCCACTACGATTCGAGCCCAGACCGGCTCTTCACCAGGTTTATAATTATAAAAGATACATCAAAACAAATTGAAAGCAATTGCAATGTACTTGATGAAGTTCAGGATAGTTGTTTTGTTTTATTTTGTTTTCTTTTGTTTTGTTTTGTTTTGTTTTGTTTTTGTTGAACTTTGTTGTTGTTGTTTATCGCAATGACCCTAAAAAGATTTTTAATATAACATTCCAAATTTAATCAACAGTGAAATATTTATCAACTGTGCAGGACCTATTAGCTAGTTTCAGAGTTTGTGAATTATTGTGGCCTACGCTTATCAAAGGACACTATGGTTATAACGTATTGATGATTGAGCTATGACTGACAACATCGCCCTCTCCAGTTGCTGTTGAAAGCGTTTTCTCATTTCATGACTGATGATTTAGAATACTGGTTCACGTCGATTGCATTAATTCATGTTTATGTATCAATGTTCAGTGGTCATCACACCCACACACACATACACACACACACACACAGACAGAGAGAGAGAGAGAGAGCGAGAGAGACAGACAGACAGACAGACAGACAGACAGACAGACAGACAGACAGACAGACAAACAGACAGACAGACAGACAGACAGACAGACAGACAGACAGACAGACAGACAGACAGGAAAAGCAGCAGTCTATAAAATATACGACTAATATAACTTTATACCAGAACTATTATTTTGATATAAACTCTGAGAGTACAGTTGCACCATAAATAATGGTAATATCGTACGTCACCTAGGTAAAACTTACAACCTTTTACTCACACAGGGATTTCCCATTCCTACGTATACGTATTAAATTTGATGCAAAGACAAATACCAGAGTGTTTTTTTCACATTGGAAACACACACAACAAACATACACTCGCCTTTGGCACAACAAAAACGTATTTGATTCTGCTTCCAAGACAGAACCCCCATGTCAACAGCAAATATCTGCAAACTCCCAGAATTCTGTCTAAACAACACATAACTCGTCTATAGTACTATGTATCGTCAGCGCCATAGTGCTGCCATGGGTTCGCCAGTATCATCATCGCCCATTTTGTGGCCAATGTTTACATGGAGATGTTCGAAAAAGAGACCCTCGCTAACATTTGACTCCCCTGTGGTGGTATCGATATGTAGATGACCCCAACGCATCTATAAAGAAAGGTAAGGTTAATTCCATGACTACATCAATAGCAGAGATCGCTACTGCAGCATACAATTAACTATGGAACAATCATAGTAAGATAACAGTATCCCCATCTTAGACACTAAAGTAGCTCCAGTAGATGACGTCAAAGTGTTTCCGATAACCGACCATCCTTCGTCCCTAAACATTTTTTATACATTTAAAAACAAACAGATACGTAATTCTTTGTCTTAAACTTCTTGGCTTTCACGTACACGTCTGTGATCTTTCCCTAGTGATATTTATACATATTTCATCAAACTCACAGAAGGGGTATCGACTTTGTTTTTGAGTCGAAGCAATATTTTTCAAAAAATAAAAGCAATTAAAAAGATAAAACAAAATAAAATAAAATTCCAACCTGAGGGCATGTTATCGGAAACACACAGTGATTTTTTTCCCGCATACATAAAATAACAATGTAATCCTTAATATGATAGAAACACATTAACAAAACATTCTGGTTTAGCTCATGTCTCTTCAATCCTAATTTAATGCCACAAGTTATGATGTTGTTTGACGCGAATAATTTCATTGTTTTTAGGCGTTCTTTCCTCACTCGGTGTAGTTATTGGCGTTATTGTCGGTATTATTTGCTTCAGGTCAGTCATTTCAGTTCGGGTTTACTTTTGTTTTATTTTTCCATAAAACCTATTTCTCCTTACTTCCTTTGAAAAACTAAACGACACATAATGCAAGGCAGATTTAAAGGGGTAGCACAAAGGTCAAAGTCGGTTTCACAAATACTTGCCATTACAATATTTCAACTTTTCACGAGTACTGTAAAAGAACGAAAGGGATAGAGTGTTTGCTGGACACACTTGTATCAGGTAGCGATCAGGTTTTACGGCCGGGGTAGGGCGCACCCGTGACTTATAATTAATTCTGCCTAACACACTAACGAACATGGCAATCGAGTAACAAGCAGCTTAGCTGGGCCGTTACGAATCGATGCCAGGAGTTTATCTAAGAGAATATTCTTATCACACCAAAGTAACATCCTCACCGTTTACTTTCATGCACCTTGAACTTTGGGCATCTTCGCGTCTTAATAGTGATATTGAAAACAATCTCATGAATGAAGTAAATTACATACATTGTATTGCATTGTGCAGTAGGTGCTCCTAAGAGCATTGAATAAGACAAAAGTTAGTAGCAGTTGTGGCATGCTACTATACCTTGGATAATTTAGATGTGTTCAAACACAATATCTTACTCATATTTCGGTGTGCACAATTCCATGTTGTATAGTTGACGAAGTCTCAATTATAGTATTATTCAGGCTTTTAAGAATTATTTTAATATTAACACAGACGTCTCTCAATTTGTCGTCATGCTGACATTGTTCGTCTTGACGATGAAAGAAACTGACATTTGAGTATATATGAAAACCAAAGTTTTCTTCACATCACAGACATGTACAATGTACATGTATGCACTCGCAAATAATTAACTGAAAGTTGAATGTAAATGACTTTGGAGAATGGTAAATGCAGCAAAAGACAACGATGATAATGATGATGATGATGATGATGATGATGATGATGATGATGATGGCCTTCAATCATTATTGTGCCATCGTTTTAGTTTTTTTTCAAAATTGTCTAACAAGTTTAATTTTACCATGTCTGGGCTAAATACATTTGTCATTGTCAACACTAAATTGATACACTACTGACTGCAAAAACGTAGCCTCTTAACCCTGAATATTTTATGTACATGCAAAAGCAGATTCCCCGCTATGGAAGAACTTTTCAGCCATCATGTATTGTTCTTGGAAATGTAACCTTAAATGTTTTATTTGGAAATAAAATAAAGATTGGTTTTGTCATCCATTTGTTTGTTCCCTTACGTCATATACAGTCAGGCGTTTTGTACCCGTTAATAGTGTAGTTATTTCTTTTGAAAAATGACGATTAGGGAAATAAAACCGTACCCAAGCGACTAGTCTTTTAGTTCAAGACTTTCAAATATTCTGAAGAAAACTTCATTTTCCACATAATTATTTAATATCCATTTTTTGGTGAGAAAATATCTGTACTACATTGTTTATTATGTTCATTTTTTTAATGTAAGTCACGCTAGATTCTATACCATATGGTTGAAATTGATAGTGTCGGTACATATCCCGATCGGAGGTAGGCTGACACACCAATACGTATTCATTACCAAAATACCCGGGACCTCATGAGAACTAATCTTGAGCTCTGACAAGTTCGCCAGATGGAGACGGTCTTAAAAATGTTTTTCTTGAAACATTTCAACAGGGGAGGGTCATTTCATTCCGCAGACCTGGTTTGATTTCCCCCATCCCCGTCCACAGACCTGGTTTGATTTCACCCATCCCCGTCCCCATGCAATTACTGAATTGAAGGCTCCCTAACATGTTCCCCTTTATCTCAGGCATGTATGACGTCGGTTATTTCAGGCAATAACTTGTGGCACTACGGGTATAAATCTGATATTTAAAAATAGATGTACAGAATACCCTTATATTTAAAAACAAACAGTAGAAAGTTACAATAAATAGCACAAAATGGAAATTTGACAAATAAAAAAAAACTCGGTTATTTATGGAAAAATAAAAAAGTAAAACCGAATTGAAATAACTGACCTGAAGCAAATAATACCAACAAGAGTGACTCTAAAGTCTACGTAAGCTGTACCAGCTGGAAATGAAATGAATTTTTTTGTAATGGTTTTTTGTTTGTTTGTTTTTTATATAGATATAATGACTTACTTGTAATATCGTATACCCAGTATTCACCCATCTGTAGATAAACATACTGAATGAGTAGATGTATGCATACTGTGGTAAAACCTGAATAAACCCAGTCAAATAAGACCGCACCCTAAAATCTACTCTCCAGTGAGCACATGTTTAAACGTAAACGATATTTGACCTGAGTCAACTTAGCATAAAAGATCAGGTTGTAATCGTCCATTACATCTAATGTCAGACGTCTCTCAATTTGTCGTCATGCTGACATTGTTCTTCTTGACGATGAAAGAAACTGACATTTGAGTATATATGAAAACCAAAGTTTTCTTCACGTCACAGACATGGACAATGTACATGTATGCACTCGCAAATAATTGAACTGAAAGTTGAATGTAAATGACTTTGGAGAATGGTAAATGCAGCAAAAGACAACGATGATGATGATGATGATGATGATGATGATGATGCAGAATGGCCTTCAATCATTATTGTGCCATCGTTTTAGTTGGGTTTTTTCAAAATTGTCTAACAAGTTTAATTTTACCATGTCTGGGCTAAATACGTTTGTCATTGTCAACACTAAATTGATACACTACTGACTGCAAAAACGTAGCCTCTTAACCCTGAATATTTTATGTACATGCGCAGATTCCCCGCTATGGAAGATCATTTCAGCCATCATGTATTGTTCTTGGAAATGTAACCTTAAATGTTTTATTTGGAAATAAAATAAAGATTGGTTTTGTCACCCATTTGTTTGTTCCCTTACGTCATATACAGTCAGGCGTTTTGTAGCCGTTAATAGTGTAGTTATTTCTTTTGAAAAATTACGATTAGGGAAGAAAAACCGTACCCAAGCGACTAGTCTTTTAGTTCAAGACTTTCAAATATTCTGAAGAAAACTTCATATCCATTTTGGTGAGAAAATATCTGTACTACATTGTTTATTATGTTCAATTTTTGAATGTAAAAATAGATGTACAGCATACCCTTATATTTAAAAACAAACAGTAGAAAGTTACAATAAATAGCACAAAATGGAAATTTGACAGATAATGAAACTATCGGTTATTTATGGAAAAATAAAAAAGTAAAACCGAATTGAAATAACTGACCTGAAGCAAATAATACCAACAAGAGTGACTCTAAAGTCTACGTAAGCTGTACTAGCTGGAAATCAAATGAATTTTTTTGTAATGTTTTTTTTTTTTTTTTTTTTAATATAGATATAATGACTTACTTGTAATATCGTATACCCAGTATTCACCCATCTGTAGATAAACATACTGAATGAGTAGATGTATGCATACTGTGGTAAAACCTGAATTAACCCAGTCAAATAAGATACGTAAACGATATTTGACGTGAGTCGACTTAGCATAAAAGTTCAGGTTGTAATCGTCCATTACATCTAATATTTTATATCAAAGATGCATCGTTCAAGAAACATTGACATTTGCATAGAATGGCCTAAATAAAACTCGACTGTGCTATGGTGTGACCCTGTCTTACCACCACCCCCACTCACTTTTTGTATCGAATAATTCTTTATTCTTTAATAGGATCTATAACAATTAGTTACTCGCCCTCACTACATCTTTGAAAAGAGAGCCAATAATATCTTACATTTTTTGTGACGAATTCGCCCGATTTCTCATATGAACTTTCATCTCAAAGCCAAGTATAACTAATTGCTTTGTTTCATTGCAAGTGTAATGGTCATGCATTGCTCAATCATTGCAGACACACACAATCATATACACATAATATACACAATATGTTACCACCACCCACCCACCTCGCTCACCCAAACTCCTCTACCTACCCGCACAAAATATAGCTACCATTGTTCTCCCATCAATTTACCTATGTTCCCCGGCATTAAGCAAAACACTGGAATCTCTCCATTTTTTCACAATGGGATTGTGAGTTTGCCTTCCTCATGCTGCCAGGGTGGTGTGATGACTTAGGTAAAAGTTAATATTATTTTATATTTTGATTTGCATGGATGCATTAACAAATATATGTAATTTCTCGGTCCTCATCTTCGCGTTAAATTTTGTTAGTGTACCCCCCCCCCCCCGATGACTATTGCAATGGGCTCCGTCCATCCGACCTTCTGTCCATCTGAGCGTGCGTCCGTAATACGTCATTTCTCAGACGTGCAATATCTGTTTTCCTTCAAACCTGACACAAAGGTGAGATATCATGCTACATATGTACCTTAATTTGTTTTTGTTTATATATGCAAATTTGACCGAATGGTGGCCATATTTGTAGTTAAAATTCAATATTTACTGCATAACTCAAACACTCCAATACCCGGTTGAAATATACTGAATGAGTTGAATACAGGTTTGTATACTGTGCGTTTATACACAGACAAGTAAGAAGGCCTTCTTACTTGTCTGCGGTTTATATAATTTATAAACTAAACTGTAAATTTACTTGCATGTCCCGTGAGTCGAGTATTCACACAGCTGTGTTGTAGTCAATGCTAAATGTTTTTTCCACGTTCCATAACTTACCGTTCAAAGGTTGATTACAAATATTCCAAGACATTGTGCCATGTATTTGTCAAAAAACCCCAAACCATTCCGATCCAATAATTATATTGAAAATGCATGTTACTGAGCTACGAGTTGAGAACTGTTTACTGTGGCCTGTTCTGATCTAGCTCTTAGTGTTATAATATGCGTTCCGATAGTCCGATGATGTGTCGTAGTATCGCGGCACAAATATCCAGTGTTAGGTTCTGATCATGATTATCGTCAACATGCTCGATTGTCATATAAAAGAAGCGTACTTGAGTGCCGTTTAAGTTTTTTCAGAGTTGAATTTTATTCTTGATGAGTCTTTTCGATGTCTGAGCATAACATTATTACAAGAAACTGCGAGAATTTGCATTAAAGACAGAACTGCCTTATATAAAGAGGATTATGGCTAATCTATGCAAATACGGGAAATTCAAACTGCTGTACAGAGCACTAGCTTCTGGGTCTTGTTTTCAGCATTTTTTCTGTGCTCCGAGAAACACACAGGTCATTTATCATGTACAAATTGTTTGTGAATGTCGTAGAATGATAACTTGATACACAAATTAGTTGAAAATCAGTCTGTTTGTTTCATAGAATGAAAAAACCTTTCCAAATGAGACAAATCCCCCTGCAAACAGCTGCTTAGATTGTGTGTCATTCAGGATTATTCAAATATGCGGCATTTGTATGTGAAAAGCCCAGATATGGGAATGTTTATATTTGGTGATTACTTGCCAGTGAGTCATCACAAGTTCTCCACCAAACATACAGTCAGTTATATGCAAAATAGGATCCCAGATCCCAGGCACCGGCAGTTGTCTGTTTAACAGTCTGCATTCAAATTTGACAATAACCCCCACAAAGTTAGGGGGCCTTATATACCCGACATTCGGCGTTGTCATCATATTTTGCAAGTAATATTGAAGAAAAGAAGTATACACAAGCATTATATTTGGTGCTCATGTAATTTTTACTAAATTACAGCCACATTTGTAGTAACAAATTGCTATATATTTAATACTGCATAACTGGATATACTATATTCATAGTGTTTACATATTACAGACACTCTGTAGCCATTGTGTGTCTGGCTAATGTCTTTTAGATCATGTCTATAGATAATGCAGACCCAGATAAATATACACATGCTTTAACTTCTGGTGCTCATATCACTTTTCACTCAATGGCAGCCATATCTGTAGTGAGCAACCATGATTCACCAATTAACTCAAACACGTTAATACATGGAGACTACATTAAAGTGTCTACCCCTATGTGACCAGGTTTAACCTTTCTATTAGACATTGGCCTTTTACCCAGACCTTGATCTTCATGTTCTGTTAATGAAATTCAGCAATTCCCTGCATTATCACAAACACTTTGTAATACTTATTTGTTCCCACAAATCAATTTCTTTATTCAGTCACACTTGAGGGCAGGGACTATGCTTTCTATGAAGACTTGTTTTCAATTTCGTATTCACACAGGAGAGTATTAGGAAAAACAGTTGGCACAACCTAGGATAAATCACCACTTTGTCCTCGCAGTCAAACAATAGTCGAAATGTCGACTGTCAAACGCTAGAGTGTTCCTCTTCACGTTCCATGATATAGACCCTTCATATCATGCCAAACGATGTACGTTTGTTTCAAATGGTCATGGTACACAGGACGTGGTGCAGTTGCATGACTACCGACTTAAGTTCTTTACATCAAATAATATCTAACTGGAAACGTCATCAAAATATAATGTAATAAATGTAATTTTGGTGTTTGTAGAATTAATGCTTGCAGGTATTTTTTCAGGATCGACTATGCTGTTACAAGTGCCTAAATTAACTTCTTTAAATAAATATAAGGGTATTCAGTATTTTTATTCCCCTGACACGTCAATTGTTCACTCCTATTTCATTTGAATATGAAATGAGTTATTAAGGCATTACTTCAATTCAAGGGGTCTTTAAATTCTGCGTCTGATGTGCTTTCCCCATCGAGTCTACTAGTCATGGCGAGAACACTTGTTTTGATCTTTCTGGTTGGCGTTTTCGCCGTAGCTGTGGTAAGTACTTGTTTGTAGAGAACGTACGTACGAACACTGCAGTCACTTAGAAAATAGTTTCCTTTTAAAGGCAGTGATAGTGACTCTTGTCTTTTTACCTTGAATCCAAGCTTACGTACGTATGTATGTGTGTGTATACGTAAGTGTAAAGATTGCATTCCTTATTCACAATTACTTCGATTACGTCGTATTTGTAGTAGCGATTTGAATTTCATGGAAAGGTCTGCACGTACTTCCCACCAACGTGGCTACCGAGTGTCGGTTACCAATGCGGCTTTAGAGAAGGTGTTATCGTTGTCAATGGAAGCTTGTATCAATTCACATGAACAGACGAGTTATAACGATCTCCCATATTGGCCTAATACCACCCCTTTCCCACCAGATTTAATCTTAAGTTGCAATAGGGTAACAATTCATTATTTTCTGAAGCACAGTTAACAGCTTGGCGTCATGATACCAATCTAGAGATATGGTGGTCCATACAGAACAACATGGATTGGAAGTTAATGCTAGTTCATTTCCATGCAATCGTATTCGATGTGGCACATGTCGTTTCATTATTAATACTTATCATGTTTTTGGTCATAAGAACAGTGTGCCTGTTACGAGTAGATTTACTTGTATCAGTACTAACATAGTGTATTACTATTACATTACATGCCAGAAATGTGGCTTTTTGTATATAGATTCGACTGTACGTCGTCTTGGTGATCGTTTCGTGGAATCTCTCCGTTTCACCAGACAAATTTAAAGAATCGTAACTATATATCCTGTATCTGTGTATTTCATTGCTAACGATCACAGTGTATCAGATATGTCTATTTCAGGAATTTGTAAGGTTTCTGGTGATGAGGATCGAATGAGGTTGAAGGAGGAAGACATCATTTTTCGGAACGCTGGAACTCCATGGAATTAATAGATTATTAACATCATTCCCTAATATCTGACAACGCTTAGTTTATCGTTCAGGCGTATTCTGTAGGGTTCTTAATTTTAGTGTGCGTGACTTTTAGATCTCTCCTCGCGCATTTTACCATTAATAAGAACATGTAGTGCCTCGTTCTACTCCATAACATATTTACGTGTAGATATACAGGTGTAGGTCAGGTGGTGACCTACTGTATATCCTGCCTTGATATCCTATGTGAAAGAATATTGATTCAAAACGTCGGATTGTATTTATTGGTCGAGACTGTCACCCGTTTCTTATGCACTTCTATGTATGTATGTATGTATGTATGTATGTATGTATGTATGTATGTATGTGTGTATGTATGTATGTATGTATGCATGTATGTATGTATGTGGATGCGTGTACATCCGCAAGTGTTGTCTGTTTATGTGCAATTCAATATAATCGGTTGCGATACTACACAAATGCGACATTTTCACTTTCACTTGTTATAATTTTCTTTCAATTCGAGTTTCTGATCACTTGTCAATTTCCCCCTACATGTCATAGCATGGAGAAGAAGAATATGTCCGTAAGTACTTGTATTCAAAGATTTCAAACAAATTATTTTTCCTAATTTCATTTAAACCACAGATTCAAAGTGAAATTTGCACGTGTCTAGAATATTATAGCAATGAATTCAAATCTGAAAATAAAAAAGGGGTCACCATGTTCCCTAAAAAGCTAGAAATCGCTAAAAATGGATAACATCACCAATATCTAAATTTTCTTACAAATTGTCATTCAAAATTCTTTATCAATAGGTCTTGACGAAATCTACTAGAATTAACCATAGATTCTTATCTAAACGCTATGTGAAGAGTAATTGTAACACTCTGTTGTCAACGCTATGTGAAGTGTAATTGTAACACTCTGTCGTCAACACTATGTGAATTTTATTTTCTGTCTAGAAATCCTGACATGTATTTTATTATCTAAGCACGTGCATATTCATTTCTTTTTATATAATGTAATCTGTTTATTTTTTATCTCAATGTCCTAAAAGGAACGACATTTCGTGAAACCGAAAGTAATGTAGTCAGCAATAGACACAGGGTTTCCACATTTTGACGTTATTGAATGACAAATATGTATTTTAGCGCGCAATAATAGTTGTTAGTTTTAACTCAGTCTCAATATTGGAACCTGTGTAGGCGTGTGTACAAAGTTAGGTGTTTTTACCGCGTACGCGATGTAGAGTTGGTTTATGTGTGTGTCAGACACTGGACAAGAAAACATACATTATACGACAATATGTGTATCTACTTTTACATCATAATATATTCATTGTTTCTCCTACATGTGATGACAACTAAATCTTATAAACTATTTTACAAAAATACAAACACTCGACAGAAGACTACTTAAGAATTTAATGTATCGTTCCTCACCGATACCGACTATGTCATGCGCATAAGAATCCGCAATGTAAAACGCGCGGACGTCATTAAATGTGTAAAAAAAAAAAACATACACACAATTCTAATGACAAGAAAATCATAATCGATTCTTCCTGAAATAACAGCAATGCACAAACATTATTCATAAACTTAATTCTCCACACTAAACCATATAGACCTGAACATTGATGCCAACCTCAATGAAATGAAACAGTCGCACTTTTTTTAGAACTCGACTTGCAATGTCACTTCAAACACCACCATACATTTCTCTTTATAACTACTTGGCCAATGATGTAACCAATGTTTCTTGTCGCCTAAACTCGGGGAACAATGCAGTCACATTCACTCCATATCAATGTTGATTTTGTGTTTCACGAAATTGGCATGTTTTTATCATCACCTATATCTACATCATCAGTTCATTCATCCCAATCATCCTCCATCCATCAAACCAGCCAGTCATTCAGTACGCCATCCGTCCATCCATCCGTGCATTAATGCGATGCATGCATGTATGTATGTATGTATGCATACACACGTTATACATACATACATACATACATACATACATACATACATACGTACATACATACATACATACACATACATACCGTGCATATGATATATTACTTTAAATTATGTCTTCAGCATGTGAAGAATTGGGCTTTTTCGAAACCGATACAGCATACCGATTTAGATATTTCGACAAACCCCTAATTGGGTTCTCGGTAAACTTCAAAGTTAAAGCAAAGAATGATGCCCATATTGGACTCTCTGCTGGACCACAGGACAAGCCTGCCATGTACGAGATCGTTATTGGTGGATGGAGAAATACGAAATCTGTCATACGACGTGCCAAACACAGCGAACTGAGAGTAGAAGCTAGTACTCCTGGCATCCTGTCACCAAATGAATTCAGAGAATTTTGGATTAGCTACAACAATGGTGTTATCAGGGTTGGTAAAGAAGGAGACCAGGAAGCATTTATGGAATGGACTGACCCCGATCCTTTACCCGTCAAATACCTCGGATATTCTACAGGCTGGGGAAGTGATGGACAATTCGTATTCTGTATGGATGACCCGATAGCAGGTAATTATTCTTATAGTTTACAGTAGGTGAAGCGTACGTTGATCGCGATGTGCTCTAATTAATTAAATAATTAAATTTCAATGATTTATTTATCTTTTGTTATGTAGACAACTTTTATTTATTAAAATGTGTTTATTTAGTTTATTAGTTTGTTTTTGTTTGTTTTTGTTTTCTTACTGAGTTTTTTTGTTTGCTGTTGTATTAACATTAAATTAATAATATTGTGTTGGTGTTGTTGTTGTTGTTGTTGTTGTTGTTGTTGTTGTTGTTGTTGTACTAACTGTTTTGCTACACCAAGGATTTTTACCTATTTGCTGTAATGTTATAATATATTGCACTGTATATTCGCGGTCAAATTCAGTCTCAAGCCGAAATTCAAACACTTAACAACTGCCATGATTAAGCACGATTATTTGAAACATTTCACATGAATTGAACCTAGATGTGTTTGTTGTTTTCGCTCCAGGATTTTCTTTTAACCCAGCAGTTAACAAATGACCTAAACTATTTTATTACATCTTACTCATATTGCTTGTAGAGTGTAAGCCATTGGTATTTTCTACCGATACAACATATCAATACCGTTATCTTGCATCATCATCACCTATTACACGTGTTGACTTTAAACAGGGCCATGACAACGTAGAAGCTAGTACTCCTGGCATCCTGTCACCGAATGAATTCAGAGGATTTTGGATAACCTACAACAATGGTGTTACCAGGGTTGGTAGAGAAGGCCATGCACCATTTATGGTATGGCCTGATCCCAACCGTTTGCCTGTTAACAACATCGGATATTCCACTGGCTGGGGAAGTAATGGAGAATTCAAGTTTTGCCAGGACTAGACAGGGCTATGAATATGGCACAATATGACCATATAATGTAGAGCATTAACATTTAGTGTAGTTTCTTTATTGTACTTCTTTTAGATTTATGTAAACACTGTCAAGTTCCTGAAATATTATGTAACAATAATGAACACACTTTTACCATTTAATAACTTTTACATGCTAGGCAGATGAGTTTGAGGACATTGGCAAACGTCAATGTTTCAAGTGTATACATAACTAGATTCTGGGAATAAGGGCATAAATTACTAATAAATGGATACTTTCTGAGTTAAAGGTTCAATGGAGAGTTGTTGAAGACATTATAGTTATATGATATTTGCTTCTTCAATGTGTAAACAATAAACTTCTTTCTGCATAATACATCTTCTTGGTTAGTCGTCTACTATGTGAGAGGATATTTTTGTCTGTGAGTTTAATATTGCCAGCCAAGTGTGACAACAATGTACGTGTGTTATGATTTCCTTTTTAAACCCATTTCTTTCCTGTGACACGTGAACAGCACCGCTACCACCTAAACCAGTGAAAGGACTTGGAACTTTTGCTATTGAATTCTAATTTCAAACGATTGTTGATTTATCAACGCATCCTTACTAGTAGTGAAGTAGAAACACTTATTAAATAATTATGAAAGACTAGACAGGAAAGAGCTCAAGTATTGCATTCTAGTTTCAAAACAACACCGACAAGGCAAAGGGTTTAACCACTCGACCACCGACAACTAGATTGAGAACTCATTTTGACTTTTGAAGATTTACGAAAAAATATGAGAGTATTTGGGTACAGCAGATAACATATAGTAGGGCATTGTAGTTGCATATCAATCATTCTTTGGAAAATTTATGGAATGGTTTTATTAATTTCTGCCTGCCTGCCTGCCTGCATGCATGTATGCATGTATGTATATATGTATGTATGTATGTATGTATGTATGTATGTGTGTATGTATGTATGTGTGTATGTGTATGTGTGTGCGTGCATGCGTGTGCGTGTGCGCGCGCGCGTGTGCGTGTGTGTGTGTGTGTGTGTGTGTGTTCAAATATATTTATAAAGTCATTACTTGTCTCTTTATGTGTAAATTCATCATTTACTAATGACTGGTCAAAGATGCATCTCTGTATGTCTATTTCTGTTATATGTGTGCTTGGTTAGTGTGATCTTCTGTCTCACAATTCTTGCTTCTTCTGTCATTTCGTTAATTTAATCAACTTCTGGATTTCTTTTTGAAGTTTAATGTTGAGTACAAGACGAACACTGACAGGTTTCCCAGTCACATATGATGTATATCGGTTTTTACACCAGTCTGGAATCGAAGAAATACCAGACCATATATCTCACAAAGAATATATGCTGTCAACATTTGCAGTTTTGTTACGTTCCCATTTAATTGAATTTTAAATTGATGTGCCAAGAAATTTAAAACAGTCTACCATTTGCACAGTTTGATCATTGCTTTCAAGCTATTCTAAGGCCTTTTTTCTTGCGAAACACAACACCCATTTCATTAGTTTTATGGACCTTTAATTCAAGATTATACTTGTGAGTACCTGTCAAGCAACCCCCCCCCCCACACACACACACACACATACACACACACACACGGGGGCGGCGGGGGCGGCGACGACGACGACGACGACGACGGTGGTGGTGGTGGTGGTGATGATGATGATGATGATGATGATGTTTAGAAAATCAAAATAATCCGGATTAGATAACTTTCTACTGTATATTGATAAGCCGAGATTACTCATCAACAATGCGTTCAAAGAATAAACGGTATACATCATTTGATTTACAACCCTATCATTTGTACGATGTTCTGACAATCTGCTGTCGTTGTGAATTTGATAGCAAGTCTAGACTGTGATGATTTATAGGGTACGGTATATAATACTATAATGACTTCCAGACTAGACTAGACTGGAGGGTTATTGAGATTACAAGGTCAAACAGGCTACATGCTTTGCACGTGTCCACACATTTCCGAGAAAAAATGCGAGTTTTTTTTTATATAGATCTAAAAATCACCCTATATACTCTTGCTATTTTGGATAACATTCTTGGAACACTTGCATTCTTGTAGCATTTCACATCAGCTGCATCGTGGCCACAAATGATGTTAAAGTTATGTCCATCATTTCCATTTAACCACACCCACATTGCCCCTGTGTCACTGGAGTGGTGGTCATTGAGAGGGAGAGTCATGGAAGTGCTAAGCACGTTACGCATCGATATCACGATACACAGTTCTTTTTTTGGAGTTGAGATTTTTATATACAATGTACATTACATCTTTTTCCACTCACCACTAGACACGGTATTCACATCAATCTGTGTACCATTTTCCTCATATTCAGTCTATTTGTACTTGATGAGGTTCAAGTTATATAATTGTATTATTTGTTTTAGTTTTGTTCTTGTTTTTTTCTGTGTGGTTGTTGTTGTTGTTGTTGTTGTTGTTGTTGTTGTTGTTGTTTGTCGCAATGATTCTTTAAAAAAACATGTAGCATAATATTCCACATTTAATCAGAACAGTGAAATGTACTGTATTGCAATTGTGCAGGAGCTTGTTTGAGTGATTGTGAATTATTTTGATCGACTCTCGAACGACGTATACGCTATCTTGTGATTTTAAAAATCATTTCATTTCAGCAAGTACAGCGTTAATCTGATATTTAGGTCATAGTATTTGCCACGTTGTTGTGATGTATGTATTTGGTCATACCATAAACCAGTGGAATGACAACATCGCCCTCTGGAGAAGCGGTTGAGAGAGTTTATATATATTTTTTAATTTATGGTTGACGATAGTCAGGCAGTCAACACAGGTGACGAACACCTATAAACGTGGACCCCAAAACACAAAGTTCTTTTCATTCCATGACTGATGTGAAGTACAACGTTAGGACAAATAGGTTCACTGTCTTTATTTTCTTTCACAGATTTAGGAGCCGGGTGATATCGAGGATGAAATTTAGGTAAATTACCGGTAAACTTTGTATTTATTGCGTATTGCAGTGGAATTGTAACTCGGGTAACTGGAATTAAACTCGCCGGATTGATATTATCTACCTAATACAATAAAATGGTCAGAAATATGGCATGTCATGGCTGGTGTTGTAATTTTACAAAACATTTCATCTCGTTATTGTTATGACAGGTTAAGTGGTTGTCACACACAAAGAAAATGTTTTTGTTTCAGTTAAGAGTTCCTAGCAGTCTAAATAATATTCGAGTGATATAACTTTATACCAGATGTTGTATCTTGATATAAACTCTAAGAGTACAATTGTACCATAGATAAATGTAATGTCATATGTTTACCACCTGTTACTCACTCTGGAATTTCCCATAGGCTACATATTTTATGTAAAAACAAATATCATGGTGGTTTGTCATTGTCGAAACACACACACACACACACACACACACACACACACACACACACACACACACACACACACACACATGCTTGCCTTAAAACAAAAGTATTTTATATAATATTAAACACAAAATAAATTCAATGTAGACATTGAATTTCAATACAGTTAGATTTATCGTAGATTTACAAGAAAATATGAGCAATCGCTAGCTATCTCAAACGGGGTAAAACGTTGCACCGTTAGTGAAAGAATGCCGTTGTAAGGTGATATAGTTTCGATGTAGTGCTATAGTTCCGTCGAATTGTTTTCACCGGAGTTGGATCTGTAGGGTGATCGCTTTGTCATATACACTAATAATACGTAAAGAATAACAAATAAAGTTCAGGGCATGAACTATCTCACCAACAACCAACTTTATCTCACTTTAAATCATCCATATTAAGATATGACAAATGGATTTATCTCTACCTATAGGTAGTAGTCGTGGCCGAGTGGTTAAGGCGATAGACTAGAAATCTATTGGGCTCTGCCCGCGCAGGTTCGAATCCTGCCGACTACGATATTTTTTACCACGAATTTTGAAGAAACAAGTAGACAACATATCACATGTAATCAAAAGAATTGTCAGTCATTTCATTTGATTAATTTTATCAAAAGACAAACTAATCTAGTGATTTTTTTTTTCATTTCCAATATTATTATGACAATGTACGAAAAAACGACGACAGAGAGACTATTATGTGCTTATAACTTTGTTTGTCAGTCATTCCGACATAATATATTCTCCGAGAATCCTGAGTAATATTGTGTTCACCTTGGAATATATTTCATTCTTGGTAGCTTATGGCGTAAAACAATAGCAAGACAAAAGGGGGTTTCGCGTGTAACCTGGTAACATGTATTAAACTTGGTGATGATCACAGGTATCAGAGAATAAGTTAAACACAAACACAGAAAGATTATTTTTGATAAAAAGACATGTAATTCATATGATAGTTATGCCAAGTAACAGTTCAGTAGTTTGTATATGTATAAATCAACACAAAGTCATTAGGCCAGAAAAAATAAAAAAGGCGTGACTTTTGACATCCCTTACGACGTGTTACGGCGTCAATACACGTTCTTATTACCTTTGAAATTGATTGCTAAACATTATATCAGTTCTTAAAACTGTTAACTTACGTATGATGGCTCGTGTTTTTTCCAACAACAACAACAACAACAACAACAACAACAACAACACCAACAACAACAACAACAACCACGACGACGACGACGACGACTTCTGCCGCGTACACTCAAGTACATTGACATTTTTAGAACTGTTTGTATTAGGGTATAAAACAGATTTCGTTATAAAAGTAAAATCTTCTCATACACACAGGAGGAGATCTCATCCCTCACCCACACCCCACACTAAAAGAATTTAATGTTTATCCTACATTGAACTATTGATCTTACCCCTAAATCAATATGGGACTTCTAATTAGATGATGCGTAGTAATCGTAATACCTTGTACGTGCAGAAATGTATTGGAACTAGATTAACTATATACACGGACATCGAATCTCCAATATCTAGGCATAGGCTAGGTCAGGCACGTTCAGTCACAGTGTTTGCCACATATTATTTCAAAGTGTGTCTCACCATTAAATGGTTATTTTTATGCGCAATTCAACATGTTCAGGTGAATGGAGGCACATAAATTTTTAGGTATTTCATTTCTTATGTGTTACGTGTACAACAACACATGCAAAGTTTTACACCACAAGGTGACATAATGCAACTATGCAATATTGAGAAGTAATTTCTAACAAAACTGTTGCTTAAAGGTGCCAATAGTGCAGTGTTGTGACTCCATACGTTATATTTGAATGTATATTTATAGCTATTTATATTGTTTATTGTATACACACATTTCTTGTCTAATAAATGTATGGAAATTAAGTGCAGCAACGTGGCTCATGATTTCCTTTAGTTGTTGAAAATAAGGTAACCCCCCCCCCCTTTATTCACTTTGTAAAAGTGGTGATTCTTTCTTCTTTATACCAAATTGAGGTGACCCCTTCCCTCCCCCACCCCCCCACCCCCGTCATAACAACCGATCGCTCCCTAAATCAATACGGGCATCATAAAGATTGCTTACAAGTGCAGTAGTCGTGGCCGAGTGGTTAAGGCGATAGACTAGAAATCTATTGGGCTCTGCCCGCGCAGGTTCGAATCCTGCCGACTACGATAATTTTTGAATCGGATATCAAAGAATGGTTTGTAAATAAGATATCTATATGTTGACCCCTGATTTCGTTCAAAAATAATCTGGTATGAGCGTATTTTTTTGGAATAGAGATGAAAATGATTTAGTCATTTTAAAATCAATAAATTCAAACACAATGGGAAAATAAAACATTGGCGATTTCATTGAAAAAAGTCAGTGAACCCAGAAATGTATTTCATAATTCCAAATGGACCAGGAACAGGCGCGGCTACATATGGCAACAAAAACAATATGGCAACCTTTTATTTCATATGCAACGTTCAGAGAGAATTGAAGAAATTTGATTTTCAAGAAAATTTGTCCGTACGACATGTCTGCTTATATTGAGATTTATTTGTGAAAAGTAAATTATTTTGAAGAATAAGTTCACTCCATCTATATTGCATAATTAATATAACATAATCAGTTCTTGTCATTGCCATCAGGAAGATATGTAAACAGCTTCATTAGAACCAATGCATTACTTTCTGAGATACAATGGCCACAGACGGTCGGTCGGACGGACGGACGGACGGACAGACGGGCAGACAGATAGCTGGACAAATAGATGCACAAGCACACACACACACACACACACACACACACACACACACACACACACACACACACACACACCACTACTACCTGCACCATGCTATAACCGTTACAGAAGGTAAACATGCTGCCCTTATCAATAATTATATCTTCCAACAAACAGACGTTATTGGCCATTTTCAATACATTTACACTCGAGGGCGTACGAAATATTGTAAGTAGTAGATTCCTAAAATAAAAGAACGCCATATTGCAAAAAAGAGGTGTTTTTTAATGCAAATTTACCGTCGCCGACAGCTGCTGTTACATACGTGTGATGATAACAATGATTTCATGCCAACGTAAGTAGTTACTGCAATATTAAATAGATAGAAAAACAGTTTGAATTGGATATAGGTTGACATGATAGATGTATTGTAGTAAAATAACAAGGTTCGAAACGCATCCCACTTATCTAAGGTAAATATTCAGATATTGAGATTAATTTATGCATAGACCTGTCAGTGACTGCACTGATCACAGGTAGGTGAGATACTGAGATTAATTTATGCATAGACCTGTCAGTGACTGAATTGATCACAGGTAGGTGAGAATTTCTTGAAGCTTTGTCCTTTACTCATGAAGAAATTCCCACAGTTATATAAATTTATTTTCGAATTCACAAGTCGACATGCGGAAATAATCACAAGTCACATACCAACATATATATCATTTGAAACAAGTCATTCCAATTAGGTATAATCTTTCTTTTACACATATGTAGTTTATAAATTCTAAGTTACAAAACAAGTCAGAAATAGTGTGCAATAAGGATATCCTGAGAAGTTAAACATATGTACATATGTACCTCGGAATTATCTATGTTATAATATAATATGCACTCGTGTTTTCATGTATATAGACGGCTTCTATAGATGTCCTTTGTCTCTGACATATATACATGACACAATATCAACAATATAACATGTCTCGTAATAGGGTTTATCAAGTTCGGAAGCCCGAGTCTGACTTGCTGTGATTATCACACGTTATCTGAAAGAGGTTATTTCAAATTATTTCGTGGCCCCCCTCCTTTATTTGCCAAGATCCAGACATCATTTCCAAGTACTCAAAGTCGGCTACAGAATGAGCGTTGGCTCGTCAATAAGTCATACTCAGTAGGATTTTGAAAACAATCAATGCTACTCCGTACATTTGAGTCTTTTGTTTAGTGTAGCTAGTGATTCTTGAGTGTGTTTCTTAAGTGATAAATAATCTAATTATCAACCACAATATGCTAATTTGGTGCCGTGTTGGTTACATCCTTTTATAGTAACATTGTATTAAATTGTGTATGTTTAATTAAAGCTTTCAACAAGCATTTGGGAAAATTCTGATTTTACAAGTTTACAAAGGAAAAGGAACAACATCATCTCAGCTGTACTTTGTGTACGAATAAAGAAAATGCAGTGTCGCGATTAATTTACTAGCCAAGCACATCATCGAATATAAATGTTTCTCTGCTGTGATCGAAGTGTTTACCTTTTACATAATATGTTTATAAACTTGACAATGTGCGAGGGGGTATACGAAAGAGGGTGTTAATAGCCATTACCCAAAAGAATATGTACACCAAATTTTCTTTTCCATTGAGTCAGCCGTTTTTGAGAAAACGATGACACAGACAGACAGACAGACAGACAGACAGACATGGATACACAGACAGACAGACAGACAGACAGACAGACAGACAGACAGACAGACAGACAGACAGACAGACAGACAGACAGACAGACACACACACACACACACACACACATACATACATACATACATACATACATACATACATACATACATACATATAAACATACATACATACATACATACATACATACATACATACATACATACATACATACATACACACACAGACATACATACATACAGACAGACAGACAGACAGACAGACACATACGCACGCACGCACACACACAGAATTTTCATCCCAAATATATAATCTTCCCTTACGAAAGGTAAAAATGACATGCATAAGGAACAATACAGTGTCTGACGTATGCGCCATGTTTACTTCAAATTGGCCAATTCAAGTCCATTCAGAGGTAGACACGGACACCAACTTGGGACACAACACAGTAGTCACCCTTGTGCTTTGGCCGTTGGGGACTATTTATTTTGCCAATGAAATATATATTGTTTCTGGCTGACACAGCAATTGCTAATTTTCTTAATCATAGTATGTACTTTTTTCTCTGTAAAAGTAGCTTTGCGAAAACATAATGTAAGAAATTCTAATGTTTGGTAAAAAAAAATTGCTCCATATAACATTTTGTGACCACATTGACGAAAATGCGTTTTGACACAATTCTAAATATTTGGGGAAGGTATAAATAGAGGCACGTACGTAGACAAGAGTTACAACAGCATGATTTGATATGGTGTTCCTTGCATAATACTGTCTATCTATCTGTCTTTTGTCTGGCTGGCTGGCTGTCTGTCTGTGTGTAGGTTTGTCTGTTTTACCTCCCGTAAGGGGAGGCATTGAAATGGCGATGTCTGTCTTTTGAATGGCTGTCTATCTGTCAGTTAATGTTGTTTGTTTGTTTGTTTGTTTGTTTGTGTGCGTGATTTGTTTGTTTGTTTGGTGATTATTTGGTTGGTTGGTTGATTGTTTGTTTGTTTGTTTGTTTGTTTGTTTGTTTGTTTGTTTGTCTGTTTATTTGTTTGTTTGTTTCTTTGTTTGGGTGTTTTGTCGACTTTCTTAAATAGAAAAGACATTCCAACCTCTAAACTGCCACTGATAAATGTTTTATAATACAATAAATGTGTATTCTATAATTTCTTTCATTTCTAGGTTAGTTACTGGTAGTACTTGGAGTTCCCTTTTATATCAACTGGCTGGATGATAACAAAGATTATGAAAAACCGTCTCCAATTGGACACAATTGGAACCTTCAAATATAAACTATTAGGAATACTTATTTTATTATTGGCTGGGTATGGATTTGTCAAGTTCGGTCACGAATTGACTTCTATTGGTCGTGCAAGTGAAATGCCACGGGTAGCTTTTCATCATGCGTTGTTGACTTCGAACGGTCGTACAAGTGAACTACCACAGGTAGCTGATCATGATGTAAAAAAGATGGATACCTCGTCACAGGTTACTGTCGATTCTAGTCACTACACCAATGTAACTACCAAAGCTAAGCCAATCTACAACCGATATGGGTTCGTAAATGTTCAATTCCTCAACCTAGGATTTCTCAATATAACGAAGAGTTGGATCTGTAATGTTGAGTGTCTTGGAATACTTTCATCGACTCTGTTCATAGTAAATGATATTGAAACTCATCAACAACTAACAAGTTGGAATCCACAACTAAACGTAGTTCTTGAATCGTTCGGTACGTCTGATTCTATGAAGTATGGACAAGTCCAATACTACAGACATGGATTGTTCCGAGCTAAAGTTCTCAACGAACTCCTGAAACATGGAATGTCGGTTTTTAAGACCGAGGCTGATGCTGTATGGTTTGGCAACCCCATTGACTATTTTCAGCGTTACAGTAATACCGACTTGATTGTGATGCATAATACGTGTTTCCTAATGAAACTGACGAAAGGTTTAAATGGAGGTTTTATTTATCTGAATGCAACACCAGAGACAAAGTTCGCTTGGAATGAAATGATAGAAGCACTCGAAGAAACACTGGCTCATTACGCCGAATACGCTGGAGAAAAGAATATTCACAATGCTGGTAGTGATCAGGTTGTACTGAGCAATATCATAAAGAAATACCCAGTACACGTGCAATGGTTACCAATCGATCATTACGTTAGCGGGATTTGGTACGAGGATAGAGTTGTTCAGAACCAAACTCACCCAATAATAATTTTGAATAATTACATCATTGGAAACGATGAAAAGGAACAACGTGCAAAGGAATGGGGTCACTGGTTTTTATCAAATGATGATACGTGTATACTGTATCAACAAAAAAACAGACCTAGTGCAAAGACAGTAAGCAAAGGGAACTCAGTGAAAGGGTAGGTCGGGACTATGTAATTATACCCGCGTTTTTGTGAGTCACGTTTAATTCGAATTCTTCCATTCCATACTTCACGGTACATTTGGGGTTTTAGTTACTTTTCAGTTCAATTGCACGAGCTATGCATTCATGGACACAGAAGTATAGTTTTTATTATATATCGTGTTTTATATAGATTATACATTCATAGAGACAGAGAAGTAGAATGCTATTATATATCGGGTTGTATACAGATTATACATTCATAGACAGAAGTATAATTTTATTATATATCGGTTTGTATATAGATTATACAATTTCATAGAGATGTAGAATTTTATTATACATCGGGTTTTATATTGATTATACATTCATAGACAGAGAAGTGTAGTTTTATTATATATTGGGTTGTATATAGATTATACATACATACGGTTTTATAAAGCCACATAACAAAATTTAGCAACTTTGACCATACTTTCAATTACATTAGCAGCAATCATCAGAATTAAACTGAATAAAGACATTCTGCAAGGGTTTATCTTGAACATGACTCTGTGTGTATGTGTGTTTATGTGTGTGTGTGTGTCTCTCTCTCTCTGTGTGTGTGTGTGTGTGTGTGTGTGTGTGTGTGTGTGTGTTATACTCATACTGTAGTGTACTCAAGAACGTGCACGTGCATCGCGTTCAGTGTACATGTATATTAATTTCGCAAACAATGACTGATTATCAATACTGTAGCCAACGTGGCAAAAGTTTTTAATTATAACAAATACACAATAGAGGTTAAGGTCGTTCAAATACTTTCACCATTGCAGAAAACAAATGTAGATAGATTTCATTTGTAGATGAACGAGTTAACACATCTCGAGTTTGTAATGTGTGTGAATTTAATTGATGCAAGGTGAAACCTCTGTAACAAGTTATACAACATTGGCACCAACATAAATAAAAAACAAAGTTAGTCAAAATGTCACCACACACACACACACACATGTACACCCCCCCCCCCCCCACGCACACACTCCCCCTCTCCCCCTCTCCCCCTCTCTCTCTCTCTCTCTCTCTCTCTCTCTCTCTCTCTCTCTCTCTCTCTCTCTCTCTCTCTCTCTCTCTCTCTCTCGCTCGCTCGCTCGCTCGCTAGAAATTATGTGTATAGTTTGATATCTTATGTATCTTAATGGCCTCCGACATGTCTTTATTTTCCAAAAAGTTCTCACCGTGAGAGGGAGACACCCACAATAGTGATGCCAAAATCAAGTATGGTGAGGAAAGATCTGCTGGCTATATATCTCCCAATACAGTTAGCCCTAAGTGTGACATTTCTCCTTGCAAAGCCAATATCTATACTCCCGATGGCCGAACCGGGTAAAATATTCAACAGCCCGATGATGGCTCTCTGAGCCAGACGAACAACCAGACTGATGGTAGTAACCATGGTGAGGATAGAAGTCGACGGTACCATCAAGTGGAATGATCATGAGTGTATCTGTCAGTGGTTCACGATGCATGGTGAAATCAGTGATGACACCCATTGTGGCGCTAACGATATCGATGAAGGCTTTATGTAGTATTTGTACACTCAGATTATATCGCGCTTTTTGTTCATGCACTGTCATCAACCGTTAACCACCACGGCAACATGCTCAATTTGTTGTTGTTTTACTGTATACGGACGTCGCTTTTATAATCAATTTGTACAATACAGTGCCTGACACCTGATTGATTTCTTCAGTAAAACCAAAGACAATGCAGTTTCCCTTCCCACTGCATGCAATGTCTGTACAACGCACTGTTTTCTGAAAGGACTACGCTGTGACAGCGCGCTGTTATAATTCCCGGCGAAGCAAATAAGAACGCGAATAAGTCACGTGGGAAAAATTCGTGACGTCACACTGATTCGATGAAAAGGAACACTATGTTTGTTCTACTTGACTTTGTTAAAACACATCACTCAACAAGTATGACTTCGAAGTATACACAGCGTGGTTCGTACTAATCATGAATGTTACTACAGCATTGTTGATATCGTGTGTGTTGGTTGGCCCTGGTAAGTACAATTAAGTATTTTGAATAGGAATACATTTAAAGTCTAAGCTTCGCAATTGTGTTGTACGCAAAAATACATTATTTTCAGTCCAGAAAGTGTAAACAAGACTGTTTAGTTGTACTGTTTAGAATGATCTTAGAAGAGATCTAATATTCCCCCCCCCCTCTCTCTCTCTCTCTCTCTCTCTCTCTCTCTCTCTCTCTCTCTCTCTCTCTCTCTCTCTCTCTCTCTCTCTCTCTCTCTCTCTCTCTCTCTCTCTCTCTCTCTCTCTCTCTCTCTCTCTCTCAGCTGTATTCGACAGTGGTATTGTAATAGATGGTACATCTATAACAGGTAACACTGTCGATCGTTGGTAAGTTACAAACTGATGAATTCTATTGTCATTTCATATAACTATCAAAATTCTATTTTACTCTTCTTCGTATAAAAATCGAAACATTTCCAACACTATCAAATCAATTCAGTGTAACGCTGTTGAAATTTCGTTGTTCCTTTTCAGTCAATATATTTTACAAGTTTTAGCTACAATTAGAATAAACGTCTACACAAATTTTTCTGACGACGTATTTCAATGTTATGTTAAGTTCCCCCTACTACTTTTGACAAAGAGTACGAAAAGTTTAATCTTCAAAACTAATTCGCAAAAAAAGGAGAAACCCATACATTTATATTTTCAATCACATATTTGACTATAGTGTGCTTGACTTTTCATGTCTGCTAATCCAGTTTGGGTAACTTGGACACTGACACTAAAAGTAAGAGAAGGCCTAGGAGGAAAGGCCCGTTACGGCGATTTTTCCGAAGAATTGGGAAGTGTCTGAGTAGAGTGTTTGGATGTACAGCCAAACATAAAAAGAAAAAAGAAGATGACGTGGATGAGATAACGGATGACGAACTTAATAAAAACGTAAGTTTCATGACATTAAAAATATTTAAACAATAATGTACGCCCTCCCAGCCCATAATGGACGAAAGCAAACTTTGAACGACATAATGGGCGAGGCGACAGCCGAGCCCATTATGGAGTGCAAACTTTGCTTGAGTCCATTATGGACTGTGAGGACGTACATTATTGTTATTATTTTATAGTTTTGCCAATTCCGGTGAATTTGTAGACCGAGAAACGCAAAACAACGTATAATATACACAGCGCTGAACATCGTCTGCCATGTTCGGCCCGGAAGCTGAATACTAATCATAGCGACACACGTACGTACACGTACACACACACATACACTCCAATGAACTGCTGTGAACACAAATTTGTTTCATGAATGCGTTGTATTTTTAAACAGTGGAAATGACAATCATAAGTAACATCATGCATTTCGAAAAAATACCTAGGCGTATGAAGAAACAGAACAAATAAGCTTGTATTGTTATGCTCGTTCCGGGGCCACGATGCCCAATAACGGAGTACATTATCAGTAATAATGTACAGCGATGACGTCACAAAATTCACTGGAATTGGTAATGCTATAATATAATAAATGGATAAAGTTATGTTCTGATTTCAATATTTTTTCCAATAATGGTTTGATTTGAAAGATCAGAAACTTGGAAAGAAACGACAAAGACAACAAACAAACAAACAAACAAACAAACGACGTTTATTAAAAGACAAAGTTCGTGGCCGTCATAGCTCTTCATTTTTAAAATAAAAATAAGTCCGACAGTGTACTCAAACAATAGGTATTGAAAAATAAAACCAATCTCTCATTATTGAGAACATCATCAAAATGTTCTAACGTTATTGACCTCAATAATGTGATCAATGAAGATAAAAGTGAAAATGTACATTTTGATTTTATTCTAAAAAAAAAAAAACGAAACTTTTGTTAACAAAGAATTTTTTAGTTAGGCAAGGCCATTTCGCTAATAAGTAAAGTGTGACTTTCTATGTACATAATATGTACAGTTTCACACTGTGTGAACTCATTGTAAACACTTGTACAATTCAAACCACTATATTCTCTCTTCTAGAACTTGATTCGTATTGACAACGACTCAAAAGTCTCAGTAAATCAGAGTGAAACTGTACAGGCTAACACAGATGACAAAAATGAAACGAAACCAGACGACTCTTCAACCGATTGCATTGTATCTGATGTAACTTCAAACCACAGTATTTGTACAAATGGTACCGATACTGATAGTGGTGGTGATACTGATAGTGGTGGTGATACTGATAGCCAGGATGTTAACCCGATATTAGGTAATGTAAATTTTCTAAAAATGCATTTTTTGTGTGTACCTTTCGAAGTTAGGGTTAAGATATTCTTAGAATACGAATCATTTCTTTATGTTATGTAAACCGTACTTGTTGGGTTTGCCACAAATGAAAGTACTTGTTGGCTCATAAAATCACCCACCTAATATATGTTTTTAATGAAATAGCAAATTTGAAGCTCATCTTTTTAAGATATTGTTGTTTTTTTATGTCAATCACTCTAACAGATCTTGATGAATCGGCTCTGGAATTTGACCTTCGCGACAGACTTGGCATAGGTAGTTTTGCTAGCGTATATAAAGGCTATCTAAAAGGACTCGAGGGAGCAGTTGCCATGAAATGCTTCAATAGTGAAACCGCAGACGATCTACCAGATGGTGCATACGACAATTTGATGGAAAACGAAATTATGATGATGGGGTTAGTATTATCATCTAAATTGTCTCTGATACACTTTAATTTGTTTGACATTTAGGATTGCATTGCACATTGTTTTCTGACAGTTTTGTTAGTAAGGCACAAAAAAAAAGTTTCCGGTTACCCGACCCCAACCTAGCTTTCATGTCGAACCTAAACTTTATTTTTACATATTCGAGAAATAAATAATAAAATCACGTAAATTGTGTGAAAAAGTGAATGCGGAAACTGATATCAACTTGAAAAGACAATATAAAACTGTTCTTCCAATCTATAATGGCTGTACATCGGGTGAGAAGAAACCAATAACACAGAGACCATATGGAAAACAACGGAAAACATAACTAGCGTCAGAACAAGACAAGCATATATATATATATATATATATATATATATATATATATATATATATATATATATATATATATATATATATATATATATATATATATATATATATATATATATGAATAAAACATCAATCGACCCCCACCTATTCTAAAATAGAGCGTAATCGGAACCACACAATTTTTTTATTAGGCCTAATAGTGAGCTCATAATCGTCCACATTTCGGTTTCCTTTGATGTGTCTTAGTAACATCAAGTTTACTTAAAAGGTGAACGAAAATTAATCTTACATCAGCTATACTATGTTCAGCTGCAGTAGAACGTTTCGTCCATTTTCGCAAGAATGTCACCATCTATTTCACTGATTTAAATGCAAATTTATTTACGACTGTGCCTACAACGTCGACCGAGGCTTTAAAGTTGATAAAGATTCAATTAAATTTGTAAAATTGCAATGATTTGTTAAGTATCATCTTTAATGGTCTTATTTCTAGTAAACTACTACACGTTAACAATGACAATGTTGTCAAGACTTATGGAGCTTGTTGGAACCACGAACATGGTCCGACCATTGTGTTGGAGTTAGTAGAGGGGATAAATTTTCATGTACTCATCTATAATGACGTTATTGGAGGACATTATGTAAGTATGAGGGAAATTATAGTTACACTATGTAGGTATATCACATAGGTATATCATATAGGTCTATCATATAGGTATGTCATATAGGTATATCACATAGGTCTATCATATAGGTCTGTCATATAGGTATATCATATAGGTCTGTCATATAGGTCTGTCACATAGGTTTATCGCATAGGTCTATTATATAAGTATCTCACATATGCCAATCTCATTGGTCTATCATATACGTATATCACATTGGTCTATCATATAGATATATTACATAAGTCTATCATATAGGTCTATCATATAGCTATATTACATGGGTCTATCTCATTGGTCTATCATAGGTATATCACATAGGTCTATCTCTTATAGGTCTGCTATATTTAAAGTCTATAACAGAGGTCCCCCACCTATCTTACGATTCATCACTGTGATGTCATTGTGACAGACAGATAGACGGACGGAGGGACGGATGGATGGATGGACAGACGGGCGGATGGATGGACAGACAGACAGACAGACAGACAGACAGACAGACAGACAGACAGACAGACAGACAGACAGACAGACAGACAGACAGACAGACAGACGAACGGATGGACGGACGGACGGACGGACGGACGGATGGACATACGGACGGACAGACGGATAGTCGGACAGACGCAATATCTCTCTACCCGTGTCTACATTCACCCTCAACGTAATCATTTCACCAGAAACATAACTCATGTATCCATACTGTTTACAACATTTCATTTCACAGATAACTCTTACAGAGCGACTACTAATACTATATGGAACAACAAATGGATTGAATGCTTTGCATCAAAACGGCATTATTCATAATGACATCAAACCTGACAATATCTTGGTAGGTACCTACATATTCCAATTTGACAATATCTTGGTATGTACCTACCTGTTCCAATTTGACAATATCTTGGTATGTACCTACCTATTCCAATTTTACAATGTTTTGGTATGTACCTACCTATTCCAATTTGACAATATCTTGGTATGTACTTACCTACTCCAATTTGACAATATCTTGGTATGTACCAACCTATTCCAATTTGACAATGTCGTGTTATTATAGTATATACATATAAGTTTATACCATTTCAGCACAAGCAAAAAACTCCCATCACACGACATATGTTACAATCAAATTTCTATTTGTCGTTTTTTAGATAACGTTACCAGGGATGGTTCCAAAACTATGCGATTTCTCATTTTCAACAACAACCGACAACCCACAGTACCCATTTGGAGGTGCAGTTGAATACTCAGCACCACAGACATTTACTGATCCACCATCACCGACCACCACCGCCAAAGACATCTGGGCACTGGGTTGTTGCATGGCCGAGACGGTCTGCCTCCTAACACCTTATCTAGATCTCAACACCTCTATAGTAATCGAAAAGATCCGAAGTAAAGTTGAAAGGGGTAAGACCGTCCGGCCAAAAAACATCAAGATGCTGGAGAGTGGGCCATTTCGAGAACTGTGCGAGCGCTGCTGTGCCATGGTCCCCTCCGATCGACCCAGTGCCCTTGGTGTTCAAGAGGCACTAACTGATATTATAATAAATACAAAATCATCCGTGTAAAATAAAAGAACAAAAAAAAGGGAGAAAAAGAAAAAGAAAATATTTAAAAAAGGAAAAAAAGAGTTTGGAATATGTGTCATAATAATGTACATTAATTCTAACTCACTCTGCTAGCCTATAGTCAGCTCTGTCATATATACCTACACATGGGTGTTGTATTTTTCAAGGTTATATGATGACAGTTATGATCAATTAGGCAATAACTCAATAAATCTTTTTTTTTAATATCAACAGCATAATATATGTGTACAGTTTTTTTTTTCATGGATGGATGGGTGTAGTGTTTAGTGTTTTGGTCTTACATGTATGTAGGTATAAACAGTGTGTGTATGTCTGTCTGTCTGTCTGTCTGTCTGTATGAATGTATGTATGTATGTATCTATCTATATATGTATGTATGTATGTATGTATGTGTGTGTGTCTGTCTGTATCTGTGTGTCTCTCTCTGTGTGTATGTGTGTGTGTGTGTGTGCTTATATGTGTGTGTGTCTGTGTGTGTGTGTGTCTGTCTGTGTGTTTGTTTGTTTGTCAAATTCATTGTGAGCAATACTAGATTATCACTACATATTTGTAGGCTAATATACGATTTAACTATTTCATCGAGTTTTAACCGATTTGTCGTCACAATAAGGGAACATTTATTCTCAATGAAATTTTAGTAACATTGCGATTTGGGCAACATTTGAAATTTACATTATATTTATAAACATATTCTGACCGGTTGTACAGATTCAGTCAACATATTGTGTTTGTCTGACGGAAAAATAATACTCTAGTAATTACAACTAGTACAGTATTAACATTCTTGACGAATTCAAAAACCGAACATTCTCTCCAGAGTCAAATTTGCCACTACGCCTACAGATAACACTAACCACTAATTTACAGGTGCGCTACCTTTTTATAAGTAATTGGCCATATTTAGTGAATATATCTTTGGGGGGTTTTGATGAAAAAAATATGACAGTTTCAGGTAGTGCAGGTTTAATAGTCCTTGCGAAATTAGGATTAGTTTTATAGGTGCTGAATAAAATGGTTAAGATTCGGGAACCGGTCATTTTCAACTGACTGGCCAGCCATGGTGTGTAGGTGTACGTTTATGTGTGTTGTAGTGGCGGTGGAAGCGGAGACTAACCCCATCAAATGTCTAAAGTTGAATGCAAGTTCAAAACTACCCTCCTGTCACTGTCACTGTGACCCCACAGTAAAAGTCACAATTTCCGATTCAACCCCCACGTCACGTAATTTGATGCACAAGTAATAGTAAAACCTAAGTGTAGCCTGCTTAGATGGCAGAGATGCAGTCGTTTTGTTATCCACTGCCTCGGGTATGAACATGTGCATGAATGAAGAGAAATATAAAAACCCGTGTTTCCAAAATATAGAGTTATATCTCAATATGGCGTATGACAATTTACGATATTTAACAAGATATTTTCAGAGATTTTTCACAACATAAATAAAAATCACATCAAGTGTATTAATTAATGAAAGTGGTCGTGAGTAGTCGTGGCCGAGTGGTTAAGGCGATAGACTAGAAATCTATTGGGCTCTGCCCGCGCAGGTTCGAATCCTGCCGACTACGATATTTTTACCCAACACACTAAATAATTCTAATTTGTTTCGTGTTTGAGTTTAGAGAAGATGACCAACTAAAGTGGGTGAATATATTGGGTAACGAAATTGTGTGTGAAACAACGTGAATAAGATAATGCTTAGACCATGTACCAAAGTCTGCTTATAATTCATTAATAAAACTGCAAAATAAAAAAATAAAAAACTTTTGAGATGTGCAAAAAGATGGATACACAAGTAAACTGCGCTATGTGTAACAGTGCAATAAACAAATATCACCAACCGGTCCTGGGAGAGTCTAAATTTTCTGTATTCAAAAACACTGTACGTGCCTCTGAATGACAGCAAAGGGAAGTTTTATTCCTATTACACTCAGTTAAATAAGGGAATAGTGTTTCACATTATGTTTATGGTGTATAAATGAACGTATTGCACTAGTTCTATCGATCAATAGAGACATTATTCACAACCCATTCATATTGGCATACATTGCCGCAGTGTCAATTCTATGAGATAATCACGTTTGTAGATCATCTGGACGTTACCATATACTCATTCAATATTATAAAATCCAATATGTGAATCAAATACCTCATAGGTGAGTAGTCGTGGCCGAGTGGTTAAGGCGATAGACTTGAAATCTATTGGGCTCTGCCCGCGCAGGTTCGAATCCTGCCGACTACGTACGATCTTTTCATGTTTGGTTTTGTGAAATTCACGAGGATGATACATACAGTTGAAAACCATGGTAACACGTCTTATCTTAACTTAACTAACTTAACTTAACGTCGCTAACATCTACGAAAATATATCTTAAAAGTGGTCTATGAATGAGGATTGGGTAAAAAAAATTATTTTTTTAATTCATAAAGCAATTTTATCATGGCGTCCTATACTTGTACGTACAATAACAAACTTTTTACAAATGTTTTAGCTTTTTCCAATGTATTGAGTTACAAACACAGACTTGGCATATGCCATTTCACATTAATTTTTCAAGTACAGGAAGCCATGATAAAATTGCTTCATAAATTAATAATCCAAAATAAATACCCAGTCCTCATCCATATTTGCCACTTTTGATGAATGGAAATTAATTATATTTATATGGTTTCAAATTTAGATAGACAGATAAAAATAAGTTGTCAATAGAAAGTGACATGGTCTCTCTCAGGTCATTCTCACAAACCAGTGGCTATTTTTATGGGATATATTAGCTATTTTTTCCACTGATGCAGCAAGGTAAGACACTTTAAAGTGGTATTTTTTTTAATTTGTACAACAATTTTATAATGGGGTTCTACTTGAAATATCAATGTGAAACAACAATGCCAAGACTTTGTTTGTAACTCAATGAATTGCAAAAAAAATATTAAATGTATGAAAATGTTATAGTACGTACAGTAAAACCTTTTTAATACGCATTTTTAAAGCTGTTTTGCAATGTATTGATATACAAACACAGACTTGGTCAATGTTGTTCACGTTGACATTTCAAGTAGAAAGCTTTATAAATTCAAACCAAAATAAATACGTAATCCTCATCCATGTGGCCACTTATATTTAGAGTAGCGTTGTCGATGTCGCTTCTAAAGTAGATAATCGGTTTTAGCTTACGAAGATTTCTCTGAAAAGGAATATATACATTTACATACATAGTACGAGTGTTTTTTCAAAGAAACCGTTTTGATGCTCAACTTTTGTGTCCTTTAAGATCTTCTGAACGAACTTAGTTCGTTTAGGGCGAAAACCCCACCCCTCCTCCTATACGAACGTTTACAAGTGTGACATCGACCGACATATATATGTCGCACTTGTGAACGTTCGCATAGAGGAGTGGGGGGGTTTGTCCTTATGTCATATTTTATATATTATATATATATATATATATATATATATATATATATATATATATATATATATATATATATATATATATATTGTAAACCATGGAGAAAACTGTATGTGGCAGTCACTATAGGATCGCTGCAATGTTAAATCACGTTGATAAATACATTAAAATACTACCGGAAACCCAGCACTGTATATCACATTTGCAGTAAATTTTAATCAACTTATCAACATCTCAGTAGTAAATACAGAAACGATTATCATTGAAGGCGTGAAAGTTTTAGAAATATGGTTAGAAATACGAAAACGAAGTTCAGCAATCACATTAACACCAGAACCCCCCCCCCCCCGCCCCAACGCTTATTGATCAGCTCTGATAGCAAAACAATTGGATAGCTGATTGGAGTAAATAAAACCAGCTGCTATCATGAAAATACAACAGACTACGTACTGGAATATCTGATTTTCTGTAGTGATCATTCAATTTACTCTACATGTACAAAAATATATTCTAAGAATGAATCATATAAAGCAATCATATAGGTAGTCGTGGCCGAGTGGTTAAGGCGATAGACTAGAAATCTATTGGGCTCTGCCCGCGCAGGTTCGAATCCTGCCGACTACGATAATTTTTACTGAGATGGTGGAATTTCCGTTGTACTAGTATGTATGCTTACTTCTCATTTTTATTGAAAACTTTCTGTTTGAGATGTTGATATATTTTAATACTGTCACTCAGTTCACTATTACACTGTTTTCATGTTTGAGTTTGTTTTCGGCAAGTGGTTAACGAATTATATTCCGAGGCAACTAGTTTATTCGCCATTTTGACCATGGAATTGTTAGGGTTTTTTAATTGCATTTGAAGTTGCAAGATTTATTTCATATATGACCTGGCTGTGTTTTTTTAAAGATGAGTTGCCGACAAATTAGAAGAAAGTACATTTCCGTATTACAAATTGGAGAAGGTGGTGGTTTCTCACCGACAAGTTTCTGGTGAAGTGAGCCCTCTGGTGGCAATGGGATAAAGTATCGAAGCGCCTGCGTGTGCGTTCATCATTTGATCAATTGATCCAAATTATGATCCGTCGTGTTTAAAGTTTGCCACTCTCCGTTGAAGGGAGAAAATACGTCGCATGGTCTATCTAATATTTCGATGGAAACGACCAAAAAGTAACCTGGTTCGTATTACGCATGCGCACACTGTCGATTGGAAAAATGGCTGCTCGCACAGGTGAGTCATGGAATCCGATGTATTACTTGCATCATTTTACCGAACGATGTGGTCCAAGCATCATGTTGTGTTATATGCATGCCCTACGTATCATGTAGAGGTGTCATTTGGCCACAGAATGTTCAACTGCTACGAACAATACATTAATCACCCGTACGTACTTTGGAACGTGTATTGAGTTATTGTACAAATGTATGTAGTCAGGACACTTCCTTGGTGTGTACTGTGGTATCACTACTGTACCGTACCGGTCCAGGCATGGTTAGTGTAGTAACTGGTGATACACTGGTAGTAGCTTGTTGGCCTCATGGAAATCTCTCTTGCTATCTATAAGTGTTCTGAATTGAGTTTGGTCCTAGCTATATACACACAGTGCAAAGTGTAAGAACAAGTTATTGTTTTTTAATTTTACTAACAATAACATTTCATTTTTGTGTAATAATAATATCTGAAGTTTGTCGTGTTACATCAAGAGTTAGATAAAATATGTTTTGACCTTACCCTTACCCCCCCCCCCCCCATGAATTTAAAAAATATATTTTTCTTAAGAAAGTAAAATGAATTTAAATGTAGTTTATTTTAAACTTGTGAAGCCATCAATCTGAGACAGTATACTTATCACTGACTCCAAAATGAATATGTGTTTCTGTGTCTGCCTGTGTGTGTGTGTGTGTGTGTGCGTGTGTGTGTGTGTGCGCGCGCGCCAACCACACTTCTTACCAATCGTACAAGTGCTATTTAGTATATGTTTTAGTTAAAGGGGAATTCCACTCAAGGAAATAAATGTATTTATGTAAACTTTGAGTTCTGGAGAGTCATTTCATGATTTCACATCACATCAATGTTACGCAATTGACAAGTAACATCCATGTATAGAATCAAGTACACACAGGTACTGTCACATGTACATGTATTTAAATTTAGCAGTGTACCTACAGCAATGTATATAGTAATGTCGCGTCACCGCTGTTGACAGGCCTGTGGTTGTACCTACTACAAACCTGTGCCATTCATTGCTGACACAGACCTGCACCACAGGAATGTTACACTGAGGATTTGCACAGGACCTGTTAGTACCGGGACAAAATTTTATTTGTTGTATAGTTTATAAATTATATTCATACAGAAATGACACCGGTCTTTTTTTATTATTATTATTATTATTATTATTATTTGCAGATTTGTGTGAGTAAGGGTAAATTTGACACAGACAATTTGGGTTATTGAACTGATTGTCTGTCTATGTGATGCAAGCCACTTACTAGTAGATGTAGCTCTGTGAGGCACCAAACCAACCACAAATCAGCACATCCTATACATTGCTGTCTGGTATATATTTAAAAGATGTCCAAGTCTAGAATGTTCCAGCCTGCTGGACCACCAGAGATAGTTCGATCTAACCAGAAAGACTGGTATTATCTTAACTACTTGCGCGGAAGTCTTGCTGACATATTCCAGAGTTTTGCTGGTGCTGGTGCGTGGATTCACTGGCGACATGAAATTGACATCACAGCTGATTTCGCCTACTTTGCATTGACAACAATCGCAGGTTACCAAACCTTGGGCGAAGAGTACTGCAACGTCATTCAAGTCGACCAATCTCAACGCGCCATTCCGTCACAAATCAGAAGAACTTTACATATTCTATTGAATGTCTGCACACCTTATTTCATTGAGAAAGGTCTCCTGTTGTTAGAAAGAAATATACAAACTCTAGGAACAAGACTGAATTTTTCTGAGTCAATCAAAGAGATTTTGCTGCAATGTATTCCTGTTATTCGTACTTGCGTCACATACACGCATCGACTTCATTTGGCACTTTTCTACTTGAAGGGCATTTTTTATCACATATCTAAGCGTGTTACTGCTATACGATACTTATTGATACGTGCAGGTATATCTAACGATCAGTACAGGCCGAGTTACCGATTTCTCGGCTGGGTTACGCTTATTCAGTTGTCACTATCGCTTCTGTATAATGTGTACACCAGTGTCGTGAAGTATAAATTAACGAAGAATCCCAAAAAAGCAGAGACCACAGAGGAACATGACTTTGCTGTCAGTGAAACCGAGATGTCCAACCCACTAAACAGGTGTTCTCTGTGCCTTGAGACAAGGAAAAACTCGACAACGACACCATGTGGACATTTATTTTGTTGGGGCTGTATAACAGAATGGTGCGTAGCAAGAGCTGAATGCCCTCTCTGTCGAGAACAGTGTAATTTGTCAAGACTGGTGTTTCTACAACACTTTGATGGATAGAATGTGTGAATATACAAAATGACAGTTGTTGGCAGATTCAATGTCAATGTTATGATAATTAAACTCTCAGTATTATATTTCCATGGTGCAAGGTATGCTACAAAATAAGTGTGCAAGGTGTTCTGCTCAGTATCAAGTGGAAGCAGCAAAGTGCAGTGATTCCAAAATTTGATTTCATTCAGAAGACTGACACTAATGAAATTAATGGTTAGGCATGGTTTGATTATTGATAGTTGCTACTGAAACAGTACATCAAGAACAACAGAGAAATGAGTTGTAATTTCAGGTGTGTTGTCTTCTATGCTACATACAATACTCAAATATTCTGGCCCTCAGTTCTGGCTACAACTGGATTTGCAAACAGCACTCCTAGTGGCCAAACCATGAAATGTTTATCCCTGGATAAACTGGAATACTGTATGGTGAATTTAGGTCTACTTGGGTCCCCATCAAAATGGATGTTTGAGTATATAGGAACAATGTACTATATCACAAGATATTTTGTGTCTAACTTCAAGGGTCTATACTTTTAACACCGCTGAATCACTGTTGTACTGTAGGAAGAGAATAAGGTGATCTTGACCTATGACCTTTGGAATGTGACCCAACCTGTACAGAATTACAATATTTGTGATTTAAGCATTGACATGGTAGTCATGTACCTAGCCAGATCGAAACACATTTAATTCACAATCTATATTGTATATGATCGTAATATGATCATAGTTTTAAAAGCTGATCAGGGAATAAATAGAAATATATAAAAAAAAAATTATCTCTGTTGAGTGCGTTTCTGTATTAGTTTGAGACAACCTATCATTTTGGATGGTGTTTCATGTATTACTATCAGGTACAGTACTGTACAATCTATACTAATAATTTATATGTGTATTTATAATGTGCTTTGTCCTCCAGAGAGCTGTGGGTGTTCCCAATTTACTATTATTACCCCTGGCATCAATCTATAACAGTCTTAACAGCCTTTTCAAATACTTCCTCAACTCCCTTGAGAGCATACAATCCATGGTAGCCTAGTTGAATTAAAGCATTCACAAAATAACATCTATCCTACCAGGTTCCCAATTAATAATAAAATATGCATCATCAGCAGCATGACAGACACAATGATGGTTCAAATCCTGCACAAGGACTTTAGCCATTTTCAGAAAGTAACAACAGTGGTGAGGCTCGAACCTGTTATCCACAGATTCCAAGCTGGCCATTCTACTAACCAACCAGCCACCACGATTCCAAATCTATTATATTTACCCCTAAACAAATCCCAGCCAATAAGAAGTCTGGTTCAAAGTCTGCTAGCCTAGAGACTTGGCTCTCTGACTTAACATACTGGCTTGACAGTATAGCCCAGAGACATGGCTATCTGACTTGACATACTGGCTTGACAGTATAGCACAGAGACTTGGTTATCTGACTTGACATATTGGCATGACAGTATAGCCCAGAGACTTAGCTATCCGACTTGACATACTGGCTTGACAGTATAGCCCACAGACTTGGCTATCTGACTTGACATACTGGCTTGTCAGTATAGCCCAGAGACTTGGTTATCTGACTTGACATATTGGCATGACAGTATAGCCCACAGACTTGGCTATCTGACTTGACATACTGGCTTGACAGTATAGCCCACAGACTTGGCTATCTGACTTGACATACTGGCTTGACAGTATAGCCCAGAGACTTGGTTATCTGACTTGACATACTGGCTTGACAGTATAGCCCACAGACTTGGCTATCTGACTTGACATACTGGCTTGACAGTATAGCCTAGAGACTTGGCTATCTGACTCAACATACTGGCTTGTCAGTATAGCCCACAGACTTGGCTATCTGACTTGACATACTGGTTTGACAGTATAACCTAGAGACTTGGATATCTGACGATATACTGACTTGACAGTATAGCCCAGAGACTTGGCTATCTGACTTGACATACTGGCTTGACAATTTATGTTCTTGCTATGTCATTTTCAAGCCAGATAGCCAAATATCTGTACAATCCTTATCATTGTCATTTTGTGATTCTGTTCAGTCCAGTTGTTTGAAAGTGATATAATGGTATGTGTATATTTTGGTCAGGTTGTCTTGACTTACAATCTAATGGCAACTTTTTCAGCTGAGTGGGAATGGAGAGTCTAACTTTTTTGCATTACCTGAGCATGACCAAGGTTCAATAGTTCTAAAGATGATATGACATTATCACTGAAATCTGGGCCATGTGCATAATGTGCCCTACAATATTCAATGTGTGAGGGCGCCCTTCACATCGAGGCATACAACAAACACGATTTGCAGTAGTTGCCAAAGAGACCTCCTTTTTCAAAGCATGTGCAACAATGACGTCACTATACGTATATTACTGGAGGATCTTGTAGTGCAGAAAATGTCATCATTTGGGAATCTAAGCTGCTTATAAAGAGTTAACAAAATATTGCATTACAAAAGTGAGTTTGCAATAGGAGTGAAGATCAAGTGCAGCTAGAAGAGTTTACATATAGACGCGTGGAGGGTCTATGGTTTAACCAAAGAAAACACTGGTTGTTAATTAGCGGTATACATCCAATCGTTTGTTACACATGGCCCTCTATTGGCAGCCATCTGCTATATGATGTATCAGTGTAATATCCATGTCTAGCTTGTGTGGACAGATTTAGTGACTTACCAGTACCAACCCTTACATCACAATTGTACCCCGTTCAATACAGTGCACTCACCAGACTACTTTGCGTTTCATTTACTGAACTATACCAGACTGTTTTCCATTCCATTCCAAGACTGAACTATACCAGACTGTTTTCCATTCCATTCCAAGACTGAACTAGACCAGACTGTTTTCCATTCCAAGACTGAACTAGACCAGACTGTTTTCCATTCCATTCCATGACTAAACTAGACCAGACTGTTTTCCATTCCATTCCAAGACTGAACAAGCCATTGAGAATGACATAGTCCCCGCTATGATTGGGTTTTAAGGAATTAGCACTACTCTGATCATGCAACAACACTTGTGAACCTAAATCAAACAGACTTAGATATGTTGTGTCTGCTTGTCGGACATGGAACATGCCTACAACAAGAAAGGATTGTTCGGGTATGGGGGATCATATCAATATGAAAATGGATATGCAAATGTATGTCATAGAACACTGTCCTAATACCAACTCTGAATGAGATCTGTTCAAGCATGTCTGAGTTATGGCTTTGGACATGGAAAATTCACAAACAAAATGGCTGCCAGGCAGCCATATTGGATTGTATCACAATGAAAATGGATATGCACATGTATGTCATAGAACACTGTCCTAATACCAACTTTAAATGAGATCTGTTCAAGCATGTCTAAGTTATGGCTTTGGACATGAAAATTCACAAACAAAATGGCTGCCAGGCGGCCATATTGGATCGTATCATGACAACAATGAATATGCACATATATGCCATAGAACACTGTCCTAATACCAACTCTGAATGAGATCTGTGTGAGCATGTCTGAGTTATGGCTTTAGACAGGGAAAATTCGCAAACAAAATGGCTGCTAGGCGGCCATATTGGATCGTATCATAAAACAAATTGACGTGCATATGTATGCCATAGCATGTTGCCCCTGTACCAAGTTTGAAAAAAATCGGTACAGGCATCTCCAAGAAACGGCTGCGGACGGACGGACGCACGGACGGACGCACGGACGGACAGACGGAACCCAATCCATAAGTCCCCGTTCCGGACTTCGTCCGCGGGGACTAACTAGACCAGACTGTTTTCCATTCCATTCCAAGACTGAACTAGACCAGACTGTTTTCCATTCCATTCCAAGACTGAACTATACCAGACTGTTTTCCATTCCATTCCAAGACTGAACTAGACCAGACTGTTTTCCATTCCATTCCAAGACTGAACTAGACCAGACTGTTTTCCATTCCAATCCAAGACTGAACTAGACCAGACTGTTTTCCATTCCATTCCAAGACTGAACTATACCAGACTGTTTTCCATTCCATTCCAAGACTGAACTAGACCAGACTGTTTTCCATTCCATTCCAAGACTGAACTAGACCAGACTGTTTTCCATTCCATTCCAAGACTGAACTATACCAGACTGTTTTCCATTCCATTCCAAGACTGAACTAGACCAGACTGTTTTCCATTCCATTCCAAGACTGAACTAGACCAGACTGTTTTCCATTCCATTCTGAGACTAAACTAGACCAGACTGTTTTCCATTCCATTCAAGGACTGAACTAAACAAACTGTTTTCCATTCCATTCCATTCCAAGACTGAACTAGACCAGACTATTTTCCATTCCATTCCTGTCCAATCCGAGACTAGAGAAGACCATACTATTTTACTTGCCATTCACAGACTAAAAGTTTCCCCAATTGCTCCTACATTGCAGTCTTTTAAGGCTTGATTTGAGGTTATGTTTAAAAATGTACTATTAGATTCAAGATTTGAAACATTTTGGAAAATGGGAAAACTTGTGTTTTGGAATATTTTATCAAAGTGGAGCTTGCTTGTGGGGGTGGGGGTCCAGCAATCTTTAACACCCTTGTGAACTGTGGGTAACAATAGCTATAAAAACCTGGAAAGTTTGGCCAGGATCAAAGGTAAGGTCTCAGACATAGGTGTTGGATAAAACAGTTCCTGTATGTATCCTTTGTGGACATGTTACTTTCAAATTCTCTCTCATTTTCAGAGATTGTAAAATTGGTAATTTTTTTACATGGGGTAGGGGAGGAAAAAACAGTGATTGAGAATGTGGGGATATTTTTTATCTGTTTGGGATGTTAGTAAAGGAAGTCATTACAAATCTTTCCCAATCTTGCAGTTAGTAGTCTTCACACTGAGTTGTTAGTTGTTAGTTAAATTTTCACATGAGAGAAAATAGGGCATGTATATTGTAACTTTTAGATTTATTCTTAATAATATTGTTCTCTGTGAAGTTTGGAAAGCTTCACCCTGTATACAATTTCAAAGACTTTGTCAGAAAGAAGTTGAAGGTAAATAATAAATACAGGCTATGAATTCCTTGTAACATGAACCTCCAAACTAACAGTCTACAACACAGCTTGAAGGTCCAGGAACCCTCAAAAGAGAGAAAACTTGGTAGTACCCCCAACCCAAATCTCTTTTTAAAAAGGCACATTAGACAAATAATTCCATAATTTTTTTTATCATTTTGAGTACTTGTAAGTTTTTTTTTTAATTTTCAGAACATACTCGATTTTAGTAATTTTTTTATGAATTCTTTTTCAAAAACCCCCAATGATCCTAATTCTGGTAACTTTCCATTTAAAGGAGTAAAGCACACAAAATAAGTTTAGTTTTGCTTTCTTTCTTTTAAATAATTGCATTGCTTTAATCACGGAAGTGAGTCACAAAGGTTTTACATAGGCAGAGGATTAAACTTAGCTATGAAGAAGGGAAAGAACAGAGATAGAAGAACTGCTCTAAAAGTTCTATAAAATCTACGATGGAATAAGATAAAAGAGTAAGTATTGTCAGATAGTTCATATTTCACTCTTCTAAAACCGACTTCTTCAAAATATAAAACCCTGAATGAGTAAAAAGTTGCATTGTTTTTGTAAAATAGAAAAATTCAAACTTCTAGTAATTTCTTCTTTTTTTCTTGCATGAAAATAACATTAATGTCTATTTTTTGAATGTGGCGTCAACACGGCAGACGATGATGATGTTATGGTTGTTGATATGTTTGGTTGCTATGGCAGCATTTTACTGCTTCTTTGGTTTCTTGAACCAATCATCAAATTTGTTCACGACGACGGGTTTGAATTCCTCCTCGCCACTATATCCGTATTTTTCTTTTGAGCTCTTGGAGATTTTGACGATGCTTGGTTCCAACTACAAAACACAGAAAAAAACACAGAAAAAAATCATTAGCAATGATATAGTAGTGAATACAAAGTTAATACATAATAATCAGTATGATTCATCACTAAACTGTTTTTATCAGGTTTGTTTTTTCAAATTCATTTTCTTTTCACAATGTTGTTATCTATTTGAGTGACAACAAAGAAAGCAAGAAATTTAGTGAAAGAATTTTCGATAGAATGTCCCTCAAAACTTTTTATGATGACAATGCTGTATTTTCCACTAAACCCATTTTAAGAAACAAGACTTATTTTATGTTATGTTATGTTATGTTATATTACAATATGTTACCTTATGCTTTGTTATGTTATGCTTTACCATACTCCTGAGCAAAACTTGAATTTACATATTGACTTCGTGTGCCAGGTGTGCATGACGATCCATGACAGTTTACAAAATTATCCTTCTTTTCCAAAATCAAACACTTATTTCCTAATTATGACTATATCTTCTAACTATTAAGTGGTTGTTACTTCATTTCCACTGATTAATTAATACTTACTTTGGTTGGTCTGATGACACTCAATTCTTCACATGGGCGGCAGACTGATTTTCCCATGCCTTGTTCATTCTCAACACATTCACAGATTTGACAGGGTGCTGGTTTGCTGGAGAACACCATACGTGGGCTGAAAACGTTGCTGAAACTTTTCTCAGGCATGCGGTTAGCATCAAAGACGGTGCCATTGGTCTCTTGGGCAAGTCTGGTGCACTGATTTTCTGGTCCGGTGACGAATTCACGGAGATCCTTGGTACCGAAGGGGTTGTCATTATCCTTGTTGGTGAAGACAGTTCTGGCATCAAGACCTGTAGTGAACAAATGCAACAAAAACATTTACTTTAAAAGTCTTTTCTTAAACTTTAGTATAATATCTCAATATAATTACTCCTGACAGTCTTTATCACATTCAGAGTCCTTTCAATTTTCCACATACATAAGCTAAATCACAAGCTCATAGACAACAACAGATCTTTCTTCTCATAAACTTAAAGCTACTAAATGAATCTGCAATCATGTAATATACAAGGAGAATATTTTATTCCACCTGTCATGATATATTTTTCATTACAAATACTACATTTTATTATGTTTTCGTTATTAGTATCAATTCAGTGAATTGTCAAACTTACCATAAACGACAACGCTGGACTTCTTGATTTTGAAACCATTCTCAGTCATGACATGGACAGTAATGTCTTGTTCTTTCAGGGTATTGAAAAGCTCATCGTAAGAGACGACAGATTCTGATTCCTTGCATTGAGAGCAGGTCAAGACGATGATGCTCTTGGAAACACCGGTACGGAATGGATAGTTGGCGGCCTTGCGGATGGCGCTGAATGTATCGTTGTTCTTGCTGGTTTCAGAGAAGACAAGACCATCACTGCCGAGCAGGAATTTACGTGCCTTGTTGAAGTTCTTGGAGTCAATAGTGTGGGTATGTTCAGTAGAGTGGACGCCCTCTCCACCGAAGCCAATCAGACCGTAACGGTTGTCTTCAAGACCTGCAGATAGATCAAATTGAACATGGTTAGATATCATTAGGAGGCATGACTTTAGAGTAAGGGAAATAGCAAAATTTGGATTTCCTGCTATCATTACATTTTTGGATAGACATTGTGAAGCCTACACTTCATATTCCAATAATGGACAAGTTTGATAATGTTTAACTTAAGGTGACATACCTTGTGCTTTGAATTCAGAGTCCAATTTACGGATGAAGTCGGGCAAAACCTTGGAAACTTCTTCGTTGCATTTTTTCTCTTCAACAATGACAACAATGTCGGCAGATCTTGGGACATCACTGTTGGTGCTGGTCAGCTTGATGTTCTCGTGCTTAAAGAATTTAGAACCATCAGGTTTCTTGCAGCGCACTGAAAATAAGACACGACAAGAATTCCATCACTACACACTCCCAGAGTATTTGTACAAATTCAGTGTATGCGCACTGCAGTGTTGTCAAGTTTCACGAATCAAAATTAGCTGAATTTCCTATCCTATTTTTTAAGAATTGATACTGTCACTTTTTGCTCTCGAGATTAATAAATTTCAAATGAATCTCTTGATTGGAAATAAAAATCTGTAACTATTCTGCTACTTAACTTAATAGTAACCATAAAATCCTTCAGTTTGACAATGTGTATTTTACTCTACTTACCACAGTTGTTTGGCATGTACATATCAACACCCATCAGTTGGCATTCGGTCACGTAGGCAGCAGCAGCATTGCATTGGATGTTTTCGGTGTCAACGTCATTCTTGGCACTGCACAGATCATTCATGCACATGGTGTGGTATGGTTTAGGATCGATCTGTAATTGTGAAAGAAAAGTAAACAATAAACATTATTAATTGTGGAAACAGAGTTTGATAAAAATGAAGATTTGGTGTGCGCTTTGTTTACGAAGTTCTCCATGGACATCAAGAATTTTGTAAAGTCCTGGTAATTTTTGTCATTTTGTAATAGTCTTGATAATATTTGTCATGTTATTTGAAATGTATCAACTCAAACCGTCACACAAAGGAATGCTTCCAAAAATTAGATACATATATATATATAAGAAGAGTTATAAGACATTGCGGTGTAGTGTTTAGTAGTCTTTGTTTGGGCAAAATGTAAAGACTTACCAGGCCAAAGCATTTTCTCAATGGTGAAGTGTTGTCCTGGAAGAGTTTGTTGCATGGTTCAGCCTTTGGTGTACGGCTGATGTTCTCACACAGGGTAGCTCTGTTCATGTGGTTTCTGCATTGTCTGCCGACTTCCCAGCTGCGGGCAAGATCTTCAGAATTGTCGGTTACACGGTTGTCGGATGTTGTGAAGTCATCAGATGGCTCATTGTTGTAGGTACCAGCCAAACCGCCAGTCTTGTCGAAGTACCATCCAGAGACTTCGAGGGTGCAGACATCACGTTTCAGGTTGCAGGTGACAGTAATACCCTTGGTGTTGTGGACCTTGATGAGATCACCTTCACGGACAACGGTTGTGTTGATGTGTTGGATTGGCAGTTCAACTGGGATATCAGCGAAGAGAACCTGTAACAGTAGAAAGCAAGAAATTTGTATTTATGAAATTTATGTGATTCCAGAAATTTTTTTATGACTTAACAGACTTGAAGATCTATATATGTATTGAATTTGTTTTGATTATAGGTATAGAAAATGAATCATGTTGAATTTTCAACCTATAAGATTACATGGTACCATCTTTCATTCCTATTGAATGAATTGTTTCACCCAAACAGCAAAATCTACACACTTTAAACCTGCTTTGTTAACTGCATATTCAGTCACTGTTTCACCCAAACTTTGAAATACATACAATTTACAACTACTTTGCTAACTGCATGTTTTTCATAATATATATTGTACACTTACGGTGAAGTCTGGGGAAATTTCAATTTCCTTGCCATGAGTGATAACAGTGAGAGACTTCTTGACTGGTTCTTGGGTATCTCTTTCGTAGTTGACAACAACGGTGAAGTTATCATCAATGAAGTCACGGGCAACAATGTAGCTGCAGGCACCGGCGAATTCATAGAATTTCTTGTCGAAGGTCATGTAGTGTTGTTGGCCAGCAATGACAGCATGGGCTGTTGAAGTGAAACAGTAACAGTAATTAGTATAACTATACAAGTTGATATATTAACAAAATGTTTAAGGTTTACTTTTGTATCTGCGATGACAGGAAGGGTCAAGAAAATTGATGGATTTTTAATCTAAGACAGGGCTCAAATTTAGCTTCTATGCTTGGTAGTCAGACTTAGCCAAAGTGAACTATTTCAGCTACATTTTTATATTGTTTTCCCCTGATCTAACAGACTACCAGATTTGGTAGTATTGATAAACTGTATAGTTGTCTATGTGCCCTGGATTTCTGCTAATTTTTAGGCCCTGTTAGAGGATTATGCATGTTTACTTACATTTGAATGGTGGGATCCAGTTGTAGATATCAGTACTTGGTTTGAATCTGTACAACATTTCAATCATATCCATGTCGAACATGTCATTCAGGTAAGTACCGTCCATGTCTGGCAGAGCAGTAAAGCTGTGCATCTGGACTGGCAGAGGGATGGTGATGAAGATGTTGCCGTTTTCTGGTTCAAAGACGACGTATTTGTTCTTGAGTTCCTCTCTCATCTCTCTCATCATTTCCATGCCAGATCTCAAGGTGTTGTTGTACAATTCCTTGGCGTTCCTTTCAACTTCCCAGTAGTTCCATGCCCACTTAGCCTAGTGGTGAAAAATATCAGGTAGTTTAGTTCAGTCCATTGCTTACATAACGACACTACTTATACAAGCTTACAGATGCTTCAAACAATGGGTCAGTATCAATGAATTGTTGGATCAAATATTGGTCACACCTAAACATAGGCAATTTACAGTTGTTCATTGTAACAACTGGGTGTTCTATTTTTTACAAGCATGTAGCGCTAGATATGGCTTTTATGTTTTGTTTGCACTGTATTATTATAAGTTGAATTGGTAACATGTCAAAAAAAAAAAAAGAATGACAAAACTATGATTTATGACTCACCTCTTCAAAGACAATTTGTGGTACTTCCTTCAGTTTCAGAAGCTCCAAAAGTTCCTGTACCTCTTCCATACTCATGATTTCCATGTATTTCTGGTTGTATCTCATCTTCAGGTCATCACGGAATTCTTCGTATTGACTCTTGATCTCTTCATATCTGGTCATCATCTCTGTGCGGAGTTCTTCAATTCTCTGTTTCATCTCTTCGTACTGTGGTCTGTATTCCTCCTTGTACTCATTGATGATTCTCTCAATCTTTTCCTTGATGTCTTCGTAGATCTTCTTGGCTTTTTCTCTAAGTTCGTAATATTTCTGCACGATTTGATTTCTTGTCTCATTGTATCTCTTCATGATTTCAGTTCTGGCCTTGTTGTAAACTTCAATGCCCTTGGCTCTGGTTTCTTCCCACTTCTGGGTGGCAATTTCCTTGGTCTCTTCCCACTTCTTGGTGAGTTTTGCCTTGGTTTCTTCATACTTCTGCATGAATTTTTCCCTGGCTTCCTCGTATCTTTCCATGAACTTGGCTCTGTATTCTTGCCACATTTCCATCATCTTTTCCATGGCTTCTTTACGGACCTCTTCCAATCTCATTCTGTACTCGTGAAGTTTAGCCTGAGTCTTGTTCTTCATTTCTTCCATTTTCACTGTAAAAGTCAATTTTTAAAACGCCATTTAATCCAGCAAGTGTATGACATCAATAACAATCTCAAATGTGACCCAACACTTCTATTTACTAGGTGACATCAACTACTGAAATATTCATTCACATAATCTGAAGATCATAAGTATAGATATAACCTATTCTCTTTTGGGAAAATAAGAGCAGTTCCCAGAAACACTATTTGCTCACTATAACCATTCTATCAATAGCTCAACTGAAAGCACCACCCTCCATCACAGCCACCCTAAATGATGACGACAACAACAACAACCCTACACTTACATTTGATTTCTTGGTATTTTCTCAAGGTGGTGATCTTGATATGTTCAAATTTCTCTTCTAAGATCTCGGCATACTCCTCCCAGTATTCTCTAAGTTCTTCGTATTGTTCAGTCCAGTATTCCTTGATGTCTTCAAAGTCTTTCTCAGCCAGATCTGCAATATCTTCCAAGGCTTCCTTGATTTCATCAATGATTGGTCTGATCTCTTCCTCGTAGAATTCCATGGAGCTCATCTTGACTTGTTCCCATTTCTCGTTGCAGTTGACCTTCAAGTTGTTCAGGTGTTTTTCTTGGAATCCCTTGAACTGTTCTGTGGCCTGTGTACGCATTTCCTGGTATTTAGCCTTGATTGTTTCCTTCATTTCTTCCAATTTTTCCTGGAAAATTGATACAAGAAGGTTACAAAAGCTAGAAACACACAATTACTTTCTTAGATGCAATGTACTTCAATTTACTGTAAAATCTTTAAGAAAGCACATCCATATATGAAACCATTCCCCCTTCACTGAGTTTGAAACAATATTATAAATGTCATAACCATACATCAAACTAAAGCTCAAATCTGATTTACTGAAACTGTAAGCTTCATCTCCATAATTTCAAAATAAATATAATTTGAGATCAGAATGCCATTATTATTTTAATATTGCACACTGTATTCAGCGTTATTATGAAATTTTACCTTGTATTCTGGCTTCATTTCATGGTACACTTTCATGACCTTTTCTCTGATTTCTTCCATCAATTTTTCGACCTGGTCAATGCGGTGTTGGTTCTCTTCCTTTATTCTGCGGCCTTCATCCTGGGCATAGTAGTACATTTCCCAGTATTTCTCTTTGATGGATTGTACAACTTCCTTTCTCATGGTCTCGTTGATTTTACGGATTGATCTCAGAGTCATTTCCTGCAAGGAACCAATTATAAAAATTTATGTAAATTTTTGTCACAAAAATGTGAATTTTTTTAAATTCATTGCAGGTTAACATATTTTGTGAAATGTAACAGCCATCACTTTCTAGAAAAAAAAACTTGTCTCTTGCCTTTTTGGGGGGCTATAATGAATCATTTTTATAATAAAATGAACAATTTGAAGAGATTAATTTACCTTGACTTCACGTGGCATCTCTGGACGCCAGTGGATGCGAGTGTACAAGATTTCTGAGGTGTTGAGACGAGTGGAGATCAAGGCATCGGTGATCTTCTCTCCATTGACGTTGCGATGGGCTCTGACTTCAACAGCTGTTTCATTCATGAATTGGGCAGTCAGACGAACGTAGTCCTCTGGTCTCTCTGTATACACAATCAAAGAGTGAATATTAAAATTAATTACTACACACAAACAGTAAATATTAATGACAATTACAAAATGGCATTTAGGAAAAACTGAGAACTAAAAAAGTTCACTCTGAGAGTCTGATTTTATAAATTAATGGTAGACTTGTACACAGGCTATGTAACTACGTACCGTGGTTGTGGTGGACAGTGACTTCAAAGAGACGAAGTTTAGTGTTGATTTCAAGACTGCTGCGGACTTCCTTCCAGTCATCATATTTGTTGTCAAGAGTCAGGTAATAATTGCAATATCCAGCAGTAGATCTGTTCTCAAACTTGCCAGTGATTTCAATGGTCTTGATTGGCAGCTCGGTCTACATGGGCAAGATAAAATATTCCATTAATTAATTAATATGAATATAGTATTTAACTTTAAATGATAATTGATGGCAGTTTTCTTGAACACAGTATCAGTAAAAGTTAGTCAGATTTTAAAGTTATTTCCACAATCCGATACATTAAAACTGTTGTTTCATTTCATCACTACATGTAAGAAAGAGATATTTCATACCTTGATATTGAAAGATTTCTCGTCCTTGTTGAGTTCACCATTGAACTTGATGCTGTGGTATCTTGTATCTTTCTTGTAGGTCATATCGAAAGAGCCATCACTCTTCTGTTGGTTGTTACCGATTTCGCTAAAAACAAAACACAAGAATAGTTTGTTACTACATGATCCTAATTTACTGTGCATGGGCTTTTTATTCAGTGTTGACAAATTCTTCTTGGAAAATCAGTTTCAAAAGTTAACTTTTGATTGCCAATGAATGGGTTTTGACTCTATTCCATGGAAATGAGCTGAGGAAGGACAGGTTATACCTCAGCATTATCCATCAAAAACTGTTGGCTGTCGACCAATAAAATCGGATATAGAGGAAAAAAATTACCTGTTCATTGCAAGATCAACGTTGTTTGACAGATGACGCATTTCAGTCTCTACTTTGTAGCGGAATTCAGTCTCGGTGGTAGAGTTGTGTACTTTGGCCTTGACGTAAATTTCCTTCTCCTTCTCGGGACTGTAGTCGATGGACAGCATGGTGTTGAACAATTCTGGGCCATTGAACAGCTTAGTTTCACTGGTCAGGTGCATGTCCTGTTGCAAAAGATACAATCATTATGTTTTTGAAAACATCCTGACCTACACAATCTAGTTTGTATCATCAGACAGGTATAAAACATACAACAGTAGGTGAATGAAGTGAATTCTTCATGTTGGACATTTTTTGTTTTGAAAGTGAGCTCTCAATGCAATATTTGATAAATATGATTTTTGTAAGTGAATTCTCAACACTACATATCAATTTTGTAAGCATGTGGAAACCTAACTGCCATAAAAAGCTATTTTGAAATAGAGCCAACAAAGTGTTTCAAAAAAAAAAATAAATAAATAATTTACTCAGTCGAAAATAAAGAAAACAAAGTGTTTTGTCCAGGATATCATATATAAAATGGTGTGGAGACATACCTGTGTAAGTTCTGGGTGTGCAATAATAATGTCAACCAGATGGTGTCTCATCACATTACTGGTGTAGTTGTGGTAGATGGTCTCAATGCTGGTTTCCTTAACATCATCCCATTTGTAGGTGATCTGTTAATAGAATTGTAAATATATGATGAATAAGGCTAAAATTCAAATTGTTTTAATGTACATCTTTCAAACTATAAAAGTATGAATCCATTACAGTGTATGATAAAAAGATTTTTTTTTGCAACATAAGTCTGGGCTCAGAACAAAACCTTTCCATACTTCATAAATGTTAAAAAACTTTTTCAATAACAAATATTTTGTTGAAGAAGTTAATGAAAAATAATTCTTATATAATGCTATGTATTGCAACAGAATATATCAAACTGAAGTCTGAAAAGGAACCCCCCCCCCCCACATGAATTAATAGGAAGTAACCCCTCCCCCCCCCCCCCCCCCAACCATGAAGTGATAGGAAGAAAGTAGCAGTACCTTATTTGATTTCATTGTTGGTGAAAGGACAACCTGGAACATGACTTCTGGTTCTTGTGGGATCATGGTCAATTCCATAGGATGCTTCATTTTCAGTTCTACATCGTGTTCCATTCTGTCAGATCGGATGGTACGTTCATATCTTCCTTCAACGGACAGTTGTTGGCTCTTGCGCTTGCGGCCCCATTTCATCTCAACATCACCATTGTAGCTATCATCACTGCGTTCCCAGCTGCCATCAATCTCAACACCTCTCAATGGATGGTCCTTGGTCAGTGGAGTATCCAACTTCAAGTTGAATTCATTGCGGCGGGTTTCAGATTTGTCTAGGATTCTATGGGTGATTTCGAGTTCAATCTATAAAAAAAGATGTTAAAGTCATGTAAATATCTGCTGTAAAGTCTGCTTGAATTTCTTATGTATAATATATTTTTGTTGTGAAATAACATGTATTTTGTGAATATGCCATCTTTAATATATCAGAATTCAAGAACCTCTTTTTTGAAAGATTTTAACAAATTTCATAGTTTCCTGAAACTTGTAACTTTCCCTTAATTTCCTCAACAACTTTGCAGTTACATTATTTGAACATGAGTACTTGAGAAACAGTCCTGAAAGTTTCCTTTTTTGCAGTCAGTCAGTCAGTCAGTCAGTCATAATAGCTCACCTCATCATCAGATCTGCTGATCTTGCTTTCCAGACTGAAGTCAAGTTCGGTCTTCTCAAGGTGGAATTCAAAGTTTGTTGTTTCTTCACAGATGATTGGGCATGTCATCTTGAGAGTAGTATCATGAGCAAGTCTACGTGAGTTGGTGCGGTTGGTGTAGGTAGTCTCAACCATCAGCTTGCTGGCATAATCTACCTTCAGTTCCAATTCTTGGTTGAATTCCTGAGTACTTTTCTCAAGATTGTAGGTCAAGTCGATGAATTTCTTTGGGTGCATGATGGTGATGGTGGTTTCATGACGGGTCTTCTCATCTTCAATTGGTCTCTTGTTGTACAGAACTTCAGCAATCATCTCTGTGTATGGATCCCATGTCATATCAACTCTGGTGTTCAAGTGGTTGGAGTTGTTCTCATGGTGGAAATTCATCACGATTTCACGGCTTGGGTGGACGAATCCAAGACTGGCATCATACTCGGTCTGGCTTCTTTGGCTCTTGTTGTTGAAGTTAAGAGTGACAGTCATTTGTTGTTCTGGGTGCCAGTTGACCAGCCATTCACTGCTAAGCTCACGCTCAGACTTCTCAATGCCAAATTCAGTGGAGAAGGTACGTTCAGCTGTGCTGACTTCCAAAGATACTTCATGGTGCAGTTTGCTGCGGGTGGTGTAGTTTCCGTAGCCAATACCAAAGTTGAGTTCTCTCTTGTCACCAAATTCTGGAATCATTGCCAGTTGACTTCCCATCTCATACTCAGCAGTGGTGTTCTGGACGTAAGTGAAGAAGGTAAGTTGGCGTCTTGGCATGTTCAATTTCATCTCAACATCATGGCGGGTTAGTCCTTCCTCACCCTTGTTTTCATAATTTCCTTCTACAGAGAAAGATTTGCGTGGTGCATATTGGATGAAGACTTCAGCATCAGACTTCTTCTCATTCATTTCCAAAGTGGCGGTCATTTGCATGTCACGGAACAGACGGAATGGAGTATCGAATGTGACGGTGGCTTCATGGCTTCTCTTTCTTCTGTTGCTCTTGTTCTTGTAGTCAGCACTGAAAGCAATTTCTCTATTTGGGGCATAAGTGAATTTCATCTCACCATTGATGTTGCTCTCGTCCTTCAAACCATTACCTTCAAGGATAATGTCACGGCCTGGATAGCTGAAGATAACCTTGCCATTGTGGTCGAATCTGAAGTTGTCAGAGTTGTTGTTGTATTCGCCTTGCAGTTTGATTTCCTTCTGGTTGTCCCATTTGAAGGTGGTGGTAGATTCGTAGTTGTTAGCTGACACTTCTTCAAATTCATGTCTCAGTGAAACTTCACGGGATGGGATGTTGAATTTGACCAAACCATTTACCTTCTTCAGAGTACGGGTCTCATTTCTCAGTTCGACGAGCATACTAACCTCCTTGCGGGGCTCGTACTTGATGTTCATCTGGGATTGCAAGAAGTGTCTGGTGTGTTCGTGGCTGGCATCCATGCTGAAGTCAAGGTTGCTGGCTGGGCGAGTAATGGCAAAGTTACCACTTCCCTTCTTGATGTAGATGTTGGTTTCATTCTTGATGTTCATGTTCAAAGTGAACTGTAAACAAAACATGCAAACAGTTTACTTAATGCCCTTAAACACAACTAGATATGCAGTAAAACAACAACAATTCATGATCTGTACAGATGCATTTATTACTCCTGAGGAGGATTCTATGTCATTCATACAAAGAATAGAAAAACTGAGTGACTTTTCAATTTTACAACAGGTCCTGTTTCCTAAATATTTTTTTCTGGAACATAAAATCAGATAATCACCTTCTTGTTCTCATCTTGACATCTGTCCTTTCCAAGGCACAGGTGCAAGTCAATGCTACCTTCACGGCGTGGCTCATATTGCACAACAACCTGGCTCTCATAGTTGCTGTCTTCCCACTGTGACAATTCCTGGGAGATGGTGAAGTCATAATGGTGCTTGCCCTAGAGTTAGAAACAATAACATTTTCTTTCGTCAATTAACATTCATTAACCATTTAAAAAGTTCTTTTTTTTAACGAAAAACAGACACTGTATTTTTTTTTCAATTAACGTATGCATTTTAAACACAAACCATGCAACATACATGTTTTACAACCCAGCAAATCTACTGAAATTAAATAATCATTTTTTATCATACCAATGGTATCCACTGAGTTTTATTTATATCATCATAATACTACTTTAATCTTGTGAACTACAAAATACTAGGGTGTTTTTTTTCACTTTGAAATATTGCATTTGCAGTTCAACTAAGTACAGCAAATATTGTGTCTAAGTGACTCACCTCGGCAGTCTTGTTAAGCAAAGTGTTCACGAAAACCATGGACTCAGTAGGCTTGTTCTTCAGAGTGTACTTGATGTCAATGTGAGATGACATAATTGTGGGGGTATGTGTCTGGGTAGTTCCAAACTCAAGTGTGATTTCAGGGTGAGTGAATGTCATATCACCATTATATTTGCCGTTGTTGTCAGTGGTGAAGCGAGCTGGGGTGGAGGGAAAAAAAACGAAGTTGAGAAAATTCAGTTTTTGTTAACCAAGATTGCAATTGTTTCATCAGTAACTGGTTCTGTATAAACACATTTAAGTGCTTTCTAGTTGTAACTTTTACTTTTTAAACAATAGTATATAAATTGGATAACAGGGTTGCTTTTGTTATCAAAATCCTGTTAAATTCAAAAAGACTTGCTGACTATTACAAACTTCTGTTCAGGTTTTATCCTAACATATGTCTATTTTGACAAATTTTCAAAACAAGTATTTGAAGTTGAAACACTTATGGATATCATTATTTCTGTTCTTGTAGTTGCTATGGTTATTTTAAGATATGAGAAGACTTCAACAGAAACATATTTTGAAATCTAATCCTAAAACCATTTAGGAGATGTAAGTTTGATTTGAAAGATGTAAAGTTTTGCTTACTTGAAAGAGTGACTGATTCTTCTCCAGATCTATCAAAGCTGAAGTAGGAAATGAGGCTACGCTGTGCTTCATGGGTGATGGTACCTCTCAGAGACACACTCTTCCTGTTTGGCAGGTGGACTTCAAAGCTTGGCAAGTAGCGAGTCTGGCTAGTGGTTCCTTCAATGGCGACTTGGGCATTGGTGCTGAAGCGTTTCTCGTTGTTGTAGTTGGCCTCAAATTCGACTCTCTTCAGAGCAGTTTCATTGATCAGCTTGTGGGTGAAGGAGATCATCTTGTGGAATCCTTCCAAAGTAAGATCAGCTTCCAGACTGTGTCTCATCTCCATGACGATGTTACTCTTGATGGCCAAGTGATGTTCCATGGCACCGTGGAGGGAAGTATCGATGTGCAGGTTGCTCCATCTAGCACCGTTGATTCTGCTGGTGAAGACAATATCTTGTTCCTTAATTCCCTTAAGAGTAATGTCAGTGTTGATGTTTTGCCATGGCTCTCCACTGATGACGGTTGTGAGTCTGATGTCTTTCTCTCTAATGCCTTGCAGGGTGATACTGCCATCAAAGTTGCGCCAAGCCTCACCTCTAATTTCTGTTGAGAGAACTATTTCATTCTCTCTAATGCCTCTCAGAGTGATGCTGCCACCAAAGTTGCGCCAAGCCTCACCTCTAATTTCTGTTGAGAGAACCATTTCATTCTCTCTGATGCCTCTCAGAGTGATACTGCCATCAAAGTTGCGCCATGCCTTGCCTTTCATGGAGGTTGAGATAAAGATTTCTTGTTCTCTGGCACCAGTAAGAGTGATGCTGCCATCGAAGTTACGCCATACCTCACCACTAATGTCGGTTTCAAGAGTAATTTTGCGTTCAATAGCACCTTCAAGACTGATACTGCCTTGTAAACGGCTCCATCTTTCACCATTGATGTTGGTTGTGAGAATAATGTCATTTTCTCTGACTCCCTGGATGTCAAGGCGGCCTACAAATGACTTCCATGCTTCACCATCGATGTTTGTGGACACAGTGATGGGGTTTTCTCTAACACCTTCAACAGAGACTGAGCCATCAAAGTGTTTCCATGCTTCACCATTAATTCTTGTTGTCAAACGCATGCGGTTCTCTCTGACACCTTCAAGAACGACGGTAGCATCAAAATGCTCCCATGGTTCACCATTAATTGCTGTTGTCAAGACCATTGGGTTCGGTCTAACACCTGCAAGAGTGACTGTGCCGTCAAATGTTTCCCATGCTTTACCACTCAATTTGGTTGAAAGAATGATGGGTTGATCTCTAACACCTTGGAGAGTAACACTTCCATCCAAGCGGCGTCCTTCTTCACCAGTAATGTCAGTTGATAGAACAATGTCAGTTGGTCTAACACCTTTAAGGGTAACACTACCTCTAAGGTATCTCATTTTCTCACCATCTATGCGGGTTTCTAGAACTAAGTCTTCTCTCTTGATGCCAGCAACGGAGATGCGGCCATCAAAATGTTTGTCCTTCTCGCCATTCAGGTTAGTGCTGAGAATGATGTTGTTTCTTGTGACACCCTCAAGTGTGACGGTACCATCAAAGTGACTCCATCTTTCACCATTCATTGAGGTTGAAAGAACCATGGGCCTCTTCCTGATTCCCTTGATGGTGATAGAACCATCAATCTTCTTCCATGCTTTACCATTCAAGGTAGTGGCAATGCTGATCTCATCATCTCTAACACCATTCAAAGTAAGATGGGCATTCAAGTTGCGCCACTTCTCACCAGAAAGAGCGGTGGTCAAGACAATGTCTTTGTCAGTGACTCCCTTCAGAGACATTTCTATGTCAAAGTGCTCATTCATTTCACCAGTCATGACAGTGTTGAAGACGATGTCTTTGTCAGTGACTCCCTTCAGGGACATCTCTAGGTTGAAGTTCTTATTCATTTCACCAGTCATGATGCTGTTGAAGACGATGTCCTGTTCCTTGATTCCCTTCAGAGTTGTATCAACTTTGAGGCTGCTCCACTTCTGACCTTCGATATTGGTGATCAGAGCAATTGGTCTTTCTCTGATTCCTTCGAGGGACATATCCAGATCCAACTTCCTCCATTTTTCACCACTGAGTGAACCACTGAATTTGACATCATTTTCTCTGATACCCTTAAGAGTAATGTCTACGTTGATGTTGCGGCCCATCTCACCATTGATGTTAGCTGTCACAGCCATATCGTTGTCTCTGACACCACGGAGGGTCATGTCAACATCCAGACTGCTATCCTTCTGATGAGTGATAACACCAGTCAGGGTCTTGTCAACCTTGTTGGGGATACGGATTTCGAAAGTTGGCCTGAAGCGGACTGTCTGCCAGGATCTGTCAATTCCAACTTGGGCAATGGCAACGTATGGGGTGTTGTCATTGTAGTTGACACTAAACTCAGCTCTCTTGAGGTTGGTTTCGTTGGCCAATTTACCAATGAAGTGGCTCTTCTTGCCAAGACCTTCAAAGATCATGTCAACTTCCAAAGTACGTTGAGGTTGGTGGTTGATGCTTCCTGAGAGGGTCAGGTCTTTTCTGTTTGGCAGATGGATTTCAACAGTTGGCATGTAGCGGGTGAGCTCATTGCTTCTATCAATCACCAATTCAGCACTGGTGGTGTATTGGTACTCATTGTTGTAGTTGAGGTTGAATTCTGCTTTCTTCAAGTCAGTCTCGTTGATCAGCTTAGTTTGGACAAACAGTTTCTTGTCCAGAGAGACGACATCGACATTGAGGGCCTTCTGGGCTCTGTTCAAAACAACATCGATGGAGTGGGTGCGTGGCATGAAGGTACCTGGAGTTCCGATCATGAAGCGAATCACATCAGAGATTTCAGTCTTGAAGTTAACACGTTTCTATTGGAAAAAATCAGAAAAAGTAAAATTGTTATATTGTGAAATTTTCACTGATACAAGAGTCAATAACCAATAGCTTTAATGTCAAATAGCTTTTAGATCAAATGTTGTTTTATGAAAATTTAACATGTACTTTAAAGGTATGTAATCACAGAGACCGTGTACATGCATGTATAGCAAATTGCTATCCCTAAATTCAAAAGATTCAGTCAAAAGTTATAGACTACATTATACTACCTATTACTAGAGGTATACACAGTCATCTAAGTATCCCAGTCATTCCCTGTAAACTTTATCACAGTAGACAGACTTACCTTCTGAACTTGGTATTTAGCTTCCATGTTGTAAGATTTCAGGGTTGGGTCAACCTTCTCAAGGGTGATCTTGGCACTCATTGGGCCAGTCAGTGGGAAGAATGGAGCATCATTCTGGAAAAGTGAAACCAAAAAAGTAAGTAACTCTGTTTTCATGAAGAAAGAAATCAATAGTCACCTTTTCCTGATCATCAGAGAAGAATATTTACATTATTAAAATCTCCAAGTTATCTTTTGTTGTTGAGATTATTGTTTCTGTTTATCTCTCGTTCAATCCATTTTTTTTAATTTGTATCATTTTAACTTATTCATCTTGTAAAGTTTGTAATACTTACATGCTGGGTGGCATTGGGATATCTGAGGTCACCACACAGTCTAACACCAGCCCACTTTTCAATGATACGTCCAGTACATTTGCTGTATTCACGGTAGTTGTCTCTGATGCCTGGCAGTTCCATGGGGAATTCAGAGTTCACCAAGTACAATTTGTGGCTGAAGAAAAGGAGACAGTAAACTTAGTTGTTTTATTGTAATTAAAGTAACACTATCAAATTTTGCTATAAAAGGACACCTTTCGTTCAAAAACAGAACCCTAATGATGGTAAGTTACCTTCCAGGAGGAAGTCATTGCCACTCTTTTAATCTATTTTTATCCTTAAAGTTCACATGGTAATTAATCTGTCTTTATCATCAAAAGTTCATATTTTCACTGCATTCAAGTTAGATGTATTTGGAAAACAGTTCTTGCTTGAGATCTACGTCTATCTGGTACATCTTTTCATGGACAAAATCAGATCTGGTTTGTTTTCTGGGGAGAATGTTTGCTAGAATTTCCTATATTTGAAAGTATAGCTCCTTACCTGACATCCATGATGTCCATGCGGTTTTCTGGGACATTGAATTGTACCTTGAAGGTCTCGCCGCTGTCAAGAGAGATGCTACCATCAACAGCAACTGAGGAGTGCATACGAGTGACGGTTCTCAAACCAGTCTTGGCAATGAAGGCACAGACAGTCATTTCAGTGCTGACATCAACGACACCACTGTAAGAGAAATAGGCGATGATATAGAATTAGAAATATTTATCCATTTTTATCCCTTTGATGAGCTATATCTTAAAATATTACATATTTGACAAACATATTTGAGAAACCTTTTCCCACCTTTGGTATAAATGTCAAGAAGTTTTTATACAATATAATGATAAAAGTAGTTGTTTTCAGATCACATCAAAACACTGGTGAAAGTGAAAACAAAAAGTTGAATGCTATAATAAAAATATAAAGACTAGAATATGACTGAAGGCTTACCTTGGGCGGATGTGACCAGTGATGTTCAAACTTCTTGGTGCAACCATAACCTTACGCAGATCAACCTTGCCGCTAACTTGCAGGTTAGTGGAGGCAGTGCTGTTGACAGCCATGTGGAGTGGCATACCCATGATGGTTGGGGTTTCGAAAGAGCTCTCCATCAAGATCATGTTCTTGGTGAGTTCATAAGTCTGGTCCTTGGAGAGCTTGATCAGCATTTCCAGGAAGTTGACAGATTCCTTTTCTGGTTTCAGCCAGTCAATGTTCTGGAAGTCCATGAAGCTCATTTCGTTTCCGAACATCTTCATGTACATAGAGCCACGTGGGCTGTTCTCATGTTCAGCATCGAACTGAAATAAGAAATGATATTGTTAGTTTACAGTGTACCCTATATAATATTTGTTCTAGAATCTCAGAAAACAGAAGGTAAATTCACATACATCAGAGATCAATTTCCGTTAGACCGACTTTAGGGAAAGAAGTTTTGCTGATAACTTACTCTGTCGTGAAGGTTGTTAAGCTTGCTAGCTCTGATGGCAGAGCGCTTGGGGCGGCCATCCTTTTCTGGGGTCTTGACCATTTCCAACAGGCTGTTGTCTGGGAAATATCCTCCAGGTCCGAAGAAGCTTTCCAGCAAGTAATCGAAACCTTCAATACGACCACCAACCTGTAAATATCAAAGTACATGTATAGTATTGAGTTTACAGTGCTGCAGTTGAAAAACAAGATTCACTAGATTTTTCATGTGATTATTATTGAATTTATTTGTTTACATTAATTTGAACTAACTTTTTTTTTAAATTCTCAATATCAGTAATAGTGAGTGCTACAAATTTAACATCATAACTTGGAATATAGACAATTTTGTACAGTGGATCTGGGAATTTCATACATAAAAGATTTAGTTACCTCAAACAAGTTGACTGAATAACCAAAGAGCTGAGTAGTCATGTTCAACATAGCAGAGCGTGGGATCCAGGAGTCTGGGGCAAAGACGACGTGGTTTTCAACGGTGGCACCAACACTCATTTTCTCTGCAAAAAAAAAAAAAAAAAAAAATCACAATTACTTACAATGAATTTCCCTGTACATTTAATCACAACAAATAATAATGTAAGATTTATATAAAAAGTTAGTTATTTTCAAAGGTAAAAATATAGCCATCTATACATTGAATTTATTTGCTTGGTTGTTCCTGAATTCTTTTATCTTAATTTGAATTCAACAATAATTCTAAGAAGGGCAATAGTGAGCAAAACATACGTCTCAAAAGTTTTGGGATGGGCAAAAGATTTAACATGCTAAACTTACCAGAGAACATAGATGTCTCAAAAGCACGAGAGAACTTTCTTGGGTCTTTGTCGAAATTTTTCATCAGTTTAGTCTTTCCCAACATCTTGCGGATATCTTGCTTCAGTGGGTCAGAGGTTTCATTCAAGTTCTTGAGATGGCTCCAGATGAAAGATCCAACTGTAAATTATTTAGGAAACACACACATTTAGATATGTAGCATGTATGACAAACTTATTCAAATTGACACTACACAAATCAAAATAAATTATGCATTGATAGATGAATGCGACATATACTGAATAAATTTCCTATAATATTTGTAACTTCTATATTTTTTTTAATACTTTAATAAAATCAGAACAAAGTTAGTGAAAATTTATCAAAGGCAGATGAGGAATGGCACTCTACAGAAACAGAAAATGACAAGTCTTTAGGAAGGAGATCTGATGGGTAAGCAAGAAAATCTTTAGTGTGCTATATCCTATGAGCTTTGGGTATGACTTCAGTAATTCTATTTTATTGGCCAAGTAACTTTTCTTTCTACAACTTCTAGACACTCACCTTGGTTGATTTCCTCCTTCTCCAAGACATTTTGGATTCTTCTCAGAATCTTGACACTTGGGCATTTCATGACAGCCAAGTAAGCAGCAATACGGATTTCAGTATCAGCCTTTGTGTTCTCCACCATTTGGACGAGTTCCTTGCGCTGTGATAGATAGAATCAAATATTGTGTTAGACCAAGCTGACCATGAGTTTTTTAGCATACTTTTGAAACTGAATCATTGGAAATATATATAACAATCAAATGTTATATTTTGATGATGATCACACTACACTATTCTAATTGGACTCCAAAGTTCTCTATTTCTCACCAGTTAATTTTGGACTCAAAATTAATAAATACTTACTCCCTCTTCTTCACATGGCATACGACGGAAAGCATCAATGGCAGCAAGACGAATTTCAATTGAGTTTTCCTCTTCCTCAAAGCAACGGGTCAAAGTGTTGGTGGCACTGCTGATCTGTCCAGAGTTGGCAAGAGCCTTCAGTGAAAGGATAATTTTCTCCTCTTCCTCGGCATCTCTTGGGGAGCACTTCCAGCCCAAGTTGTCTTCAAACAGTCTCAAAGTTGTGACGATGTCATCTTCTTTAAGGCAGTCTCTGTTCTCAGTTTCACAGTATTTGTTGATCATGGAGGACAGGGACAGGTAGGTGCTGCGACGTGGGTTGGACATGCTGACAAGATCCTGATTTTAAGAAAAGGATGTAAGTTTTTCATAAAATGGTGCTGTACAAACTGGATATTAAACACAAGAAGTGTTGACCATTACATGCCTGTTTTGGTTTACAACAGCTATAACTAGATTTTAATCTTGCACATTTCTCATTATTTTTTGTAAAGTTGTCATTTCTTGAATGGTATTCTCAATACTTACTCTCATGTCTCTGATCATTTCCTTGGTTGGGTGGGTGATGAAAGAGAGTGAAAGAAGCCACATATCAGCGTGCTTGCCTTCAATTTCCTCAGAGGAGATCTTTTCCTTCATGAAGGTAACAGCAGCAGGGGTGCTCATCATTGGAATGGCATCCATGAAAAATTTCCTGGAAAAACAAAATAATCATATTGTTCAATCAGGATCATACAGCTACTGGCAATTTGACTGATCCAAGTAACTTTTTTGTTTCCAATATTAAAAATTTCAATTCACAAAAGGGTAATTTCACAACCACTACACATTCAGAGCATAGTGATACTTTTTTTCTATGGTGACTAATCTCAGATGACTTAGAATAAGATTGTTTTTGTCTTATGTAGGATGACATATAAAGTTTTTACTTACTCAATCTTTTCTTGCTGATCACGGCAGATTCTGTTTTCTTTGATGTGTCTGTGGATGTTGCGAAGACTATCAGCATTGATTTTACGCATTCTGAAGACCAGCTTGGTAAAGAGTTCAGCAGTCTCTGGGCGTACATCACTTTCTACATTTCTGCAGATCTCGTTGAGGATATCTTCAACTCTAGTTTCATCTTCTTCGGTGTTATGGTTTTCTGACTTGTGGTCAAACAACAGAGTCTTCTTGCTTGTCACCTGGTTGTCCAATCCTAAATAAACAAAAAAGAGAGAGATCAAAATTAGAATTTGAATATATTTTTACAAGCTGTCACTGGAGTTCCTTGACTTATCAAGTTTGTCATGCCATACTCATGGCTCAGACCTAAATTCACTTTGATGATTTCAGTTGTAAATGGAATCTTCATTTTCATGCTTTGGCAATTATTTTTTTCTTCTTGTCAAGAAGTGTTTGTACATATTTGTCTGCATGTCACATGTAACAAGTTTGCTATATACCAACTTTTGTATAACATTATAGTCACAACATTCCAAATAGACTGAGTGTGACTTCCTTTGTATCTAGTATGAATCGTTGTGACCAAAAATAACAAAATGATTACTTACTCCATGTAGAGCTGGATTTGCGGGAGACATCGGCGAGCTCAAATGTTGTTCTAATCGTGGTTACAGCACCACTGGTGTGGTTGGCAAATGGGCGGCTGATGTGGTTTTCTTTGCAGACAACGCTCCTGACACGGTCATCCTCAACGACTTGGTCACAGAATTGGTTACTGTTGACCAGAGAGATAGTTGGCTGTTTTTGAAAAAAAAAATTGTTTTTAGTAGTAATCATCATGACCCAAAGTTTAAGTTTATTTTATAAGGTCATAGCAGAATCCAAGATTGAAATGTCTAATTTAGGTAAGTGACAGTTCCTAAATATTTCTGATACATCTTCATTATTTTCATTTCATGCAGAATTTTCATGCCAAATACCACTTTTCGATGGTAAAGGATTAGTGTTTTCCACAAATAAATGTGAAGTTGATCAGACACTGAAACACCACTTTCAACATATTTTTTATCATGGCGACTGGTCAGAATATTTGAAGTTATTCAAGACCATACTTACAGCACGTGGGTCATAGATGTTGCTCTGGATAGCAGATTCAATGTGATGGCGGTCACGGCATCCCATAAAGTCCTTGGACTTCTTAATAGTTACTGTTCCATAGTAGTCACGTTCAGCGTCATACTTGGTTGGGCAGCTACCAGTTACATCAGTCTGTATAAAAGAGAAACACACACATTTATTCTTCAGAGTCAACATTAGATCTTGTAAGTTCTATTTTCTTCTAGAATGAGGGTTTTTACTTGACAAAGATATTCCATTGCCAAACTTCATGAAGTTCACTATGTAGTTAAATATATACATATTCAATGTAGTTGCACTTTGACAAAAATGAGACATAAACAGCAAAATCCCATGCAAAAGTAGAGAAATTTGATGAAACTGATATCTGATACTAACCTCAACATTCTTTTCCTTCATCTCCTTAAAGTAGGTACTCTGGAAATGAGACAGAACGGCACGTTTGATGTTCAAAGCCCAAGTTTCCTCTTCCATATCAGGGCAGATCTCAGGGATTTCACCATCTTGGAAGGAGAACATCAGTGGTTTCTCCTCAAGGGCTTTCCTGAAATATTCCACCTTGTCTGGATGGAGCATCTCGTTGCTTGGAGACTCCTCTTGGATTCTGACATTGTCGAGCTGTTTCCATTGAGATAAATAGTTTTGTGTTAGAATAGATGTACATGTACATAGACGGGATAAGAAAAGTATAACATTTCATTGACAACCTAAGTTTTACTAAAAATGATCTATTATGTTTTGAAATTATGGGAGCAAAGTGTCTTATCAGCAACAAGGAAATTGAAACCATTTGATGCAGTACTACATAAATGCATAGACCATGAATTTGTGAAATCTATTATATGAGGTACATTTTACTTTCATCATAGGCTCTACTAAGTGAGTTAGTTAACATTAGTAAAACATTAGTATTTTTTTCACAAACTTTATAAACCTTAAACTTTAAAGACATTTTAATATAGGAGTAATCCGAGTTAGAACTTACATTGAGGCTCATTTCACATTTGCTGAGCACTTCAATCGCAACGTCACAGTTGACCTGGAAGCCAGATCTTTCTTGAGAGGTGCCATTGATATAGCTAGATGATGTAGATGTATATCTATATCTGTAAGTTTTGCCAGTGTCGTACCTGAGGTTGCTTCGTTCTGTGAATTAAACAGAAAATTAGTTCGAAAATTATTCCTTGTCTAACGTTATAATTTCGCAAGAAGCTAGCAAACATATTTATTTTTTATATTATAGTCAAAATAGTGTGCCGAAATGACTCAGTTTACAAGCAGATAGTAACTATCTATTTTCGGGGACTCAATCAACAATGTCGTCAAAATCTTAGAATAGAAGGCAGAAATTCCAACGTTTCTGCAAGAAAATAGCGTTATTTGGCAAAATGACTTGAGGTGTGTCGAATGTCTAACAATTACCAAAATCATGGTTTTGAAAATCAATCCAAGCTGTCCTTGTATGGCGGTGGAAACAGAAAAGTTACAAATTGTAAACAAGACGAAAACGAAAATCGAACTACCCGCGAGACGGCCATCTTTGATTTTAAATTTCACCCACAGTGCATCACGAAGGACATATCACATGACCAAAACTTTTTTTTTTTGTAAACTCGCCGATGTTCATTTGTTCAGATTACCATTGTATGCAAACGAGAAACTGATCTAGCGGGAGAATGATTAACTTTCAAAGGCGATAAAAGAAACACAAGGGGCATTCATTATCAAAACAAATCTTCACCTGTCAATCAAACTTAGCCTTTCATGCTAAATAATATGCAAGCAGCGTATCTTGACTGCGTCGAGGAGAAGTGGGAGTGATATTCGAAATGGCAATTCAATGCAAATTAGAACGATTGTGGGACTTTGACCTGCTGTGTACAATGTTTCGTCACCAAGTATCTGATCTTTGGTCAACAAGCCGAATCAGCTGGGAGAATAACAAGGGCTTTTGCGTGAGCGTGGCCACGCATTGATAGCGGGAAAAACAGACTTTGGCATATCGTCGAACGCATATCTCGTCGTACCGGCCTGGCATACTCGGTCAAATCAGATATCAGGGAAAAGTTACGATTCACTCACCTGTGCATTCTGTTGCACATTGTCTTGAATCAGACCTCAAAGGACCTAAAGATTGAAGATGAAAAAAACAATAAATGTTTAGACCATGTGTTGAAAATGAATAATTAGTTTTTGTTGATAACAATACATATATTTCAACAACTCGAACAACTTATTCGAGTAGGGTCACTTGTGTTATTTCGACATAAGAATGAATGATTAGGCTATTTGCAATTCCTAGCCTGTCATTTTTTTAGTAGGTTACCAAAACACTCTCACTGACACAGTTTTCTATCTGTACGTCTCTTAAGGAGTACGATATATGAGAAGGTTGTTTTGACACTTAACGCGGCCTTTCTCCTGGCATTCTACCAAACTCGATCAGCTGGCTAAAAACACTACGACGTTTTCAGTAAAGTAAAATACACGCACACTTGAAGACAATTTGCCATAGGAAAAAAAAACAAGAGATGTGAAGCTAGTTTAAGAAAGGCAAAGAAATCTACGGGAAGATTTGCGGTGCCTTAGTGTACGTACACACGATCTTTGTCACGAAAAAAAAAATTGGTGGAGCAATAACACACGAGACGTAAATGGTAATTAAAGTTTAAAAGTTTTGTAAGTATCAGCGAAGAGTAACTTCCTCATATAATCATCATTCAAGTTTCTTACCTGCAAAAGCTGCTGCGACAACACTTAGTAATATCACCGCTTTGAGCTCCATGTTGACGGCTTTGGGCTCGGAACGGTTGAAAGTATAGAGCAGAATGTCCCTTTGTCAGCCCCAGCTGTTTATATATGGTTCAGGCCAACAATAGAGGTCAAAAGTCGTGTGCATAATCAGCGATATTTAATTAGCATGAGATGGGAGATTCTGCTGACAACCTAAAATATCAACCTATCAACGATCTGGCTCTTGTAGATACAGATGATTAGCATATTCAAATTACATTACGTGCAAGAAAACAGAGCGAGAGACCGGGTAATCCGATCTAAATGGCGGATAAAAAAAATACTTACAAAATCTAGATCTATGTTAATTTCAATGTGCTATTTCGTAATCCGGTCCGAAAAAGATGACTTCGGAAAATTACAAAATTTGCTGAGATGAACAATGCTTGTTCTTTAATCTCTCTCGAATTCATGTGTAACGTCTTTGTGTTATACCACCATTATTAGATTACATATTGCCGGTAAAGAGAAGTTGTCGGAGGTGTTCAATACCGGGACCAGTGTAACCTCGGCGTAGGAAACTATTCACCAACTCAATAATACTTCGTGGTAGCTCGCGTATTCCTGAACTATGCACTCGTGAGTCATTCATAAGTTTGCTACGACAAATTATTGTAAAAACAATTGGTGTTGCAATATCGTGCCTTCGCCTACATTCAAAAATCAACATGGAGGCTGAACTGTTTTTTTTTTTACTTTAAATTTTTTTATCGCCGAAGACTCGAGTAATAATTGATTATTTTTTAATAGTTTCTCCAATGTCATATTCTAAACTTACTCACATATCCCTCTGGGGATGTTTATCAGTTCCTCAAATATTAGGACAGAGACACAGTTGACAGCTATCCGCTAGTAATGGAGGAAACGGTGCTGGGATATTGTTTGTTATTCCGCGACTCAAACACTAAGATATAGATGTTTTGTCCCTATGGGCGATGACTAATTTACACATGGGGGGAAAAACACTACTCGGAATTGGTAGGAAAGATGAATACTTTCAAATTGTTGTCAATAACAAGGTCAAATTTACAAACGTTTATATTCTACACATTTCTACATTCATGTGTATTAGTGCCGGATATCCATTGTCGCAAGTTCACTGGGATTCAGGACTCCGAAAAGTATCCATGTATACACAGTCATCACGCATCAATATTCATGTTTTGTACGTTTTTTTCTTATTTGCAAATGTACTCTACTGAGCTTATGCACTGAAAAACGTAACAATATATATACACTGAATAACAAAATGCATTCGTTGTCGAAAAGAAATGCCGCAAAACCTTGCTAAACAGACACGCCCGTAGTCGAGTTCTTGTTACTGGTTATTGAACTGTCCGTGTGAACAATTGAAATAAAACCCCGTGAAGTAATGCCGTCCTGGGTTAGTTATAAAAAAAGAAGTGTAATAGACAAAGGACATTGGAAAGAATAGGCAAACGTAAGTACAAGAAGACCGACCCCTGCTATTTTTGTGGCAGAAATATCAAATGCCACCATGCAGAGATATGTAGCCTGTTTTGTTCATGAATCGATAGATTACTTTGTTCAAATATACCATTGCAGCCTTTGATAGAGATATCTACCACAGTTCATGGACACAAAACGAAAGATTGAAATATGTGTTGATATTTTAGTCTAAGTATAGATCTGCACATTTCCGAATCCCCCAAAACAACTTCGACATTCGAACAATATAATAGGGTAGCACTCGAATTTTCATCGAATGTAAGTATTTGCAATCTGTGTCAGTGGGTAGCTACGATACCACTGAGAACCCATTGTCGTGGATACGTGCTAGCATTGTTTGAGAACTACGTATCGACAGTTGTGTGCAACTCTCAAACTTCAAAGAAATGTATTTGTGTAAAAATGATTTTTTGTACAAGTTATAACATACAGACTGACAGACAGACAGACAGACAGACAGACAGACAGACAGGCAGACAGACGCACATACATACATACATACATACATACATACATACATACATACATACATACATACATACATACATACATACACACATACATACATACATACACACATACACACACACATACATACACACATACATACATACATACATACATACATACATACATACATACATACATACATACATACATACATAGTATAGGTTGTATATGCCTTGTTACATGTACGTACGATTGATGTTGCAATTACCTCGCATATACACATTGTTTTATTTTACACGTAAAGGTGTTGGATATTTGCCGTCGATGTATTCAATACCCATTTCAGCTGAAATGAACTGAAAATAAAGTGGACAGAATCTAGTGTAATAATAAGCGTTGGACTGGAAAAACAACATGTCTACATGTGTACATATGTTTGACAAAGAAATAGTTTCCATCAAAAACAAGTTAGATGAATGAAACCTCTGATACAATCCAAAATATTCAACCCTGTTGCAAAATAGTGTAAAGCATTCTGTGTCTTGTGATGTACTTAGCCTACATGTAGACTCGAAGGACTATCGCTACTACACTATTCCGCTATCCTAACTGTCAGTGACTTTTTTTTAATTTCGCTGTATTTCCAAGAGCGAAAATTCAAATTCTAAACGTCAGTTAGGACATAGCGGAATAGTGTGGTAGCGATAGTCCTTCGAGTCGACAGGTAGGCCATGTATACGGAACCGGAGTGATGTAGGTGTCCTTGGGAAATCAAAACTGGCGCTCACCATCATCCTATAATATACAGCAATAGTTTGAAAAACATCGGCCTTCTTAACCCTCAATCAATAAATCATAAGTTTACCCAATCAGATATGTGTTTGTATGTTATTGTTGTTGTTTTGTGAAACAAACCTTGTTTTAAAAAAAGAATAAACACATAATTTGTATGAAACCAAACAAATAAACTAACCTAAACTAAAATGATTTATTCGTTCCAGTGGCATGGTTTTATAACGTCATATACACAGTATAACTGATTGATATGACAGGCAAATTGACAGAATATCAGCGACATACGTGATTCATACATGCATATTCATGTATATACATTGTTATTTAAATCACATATATATGCGTGCCAATTTTAAATTTCTGAGTAAGTATTTCGACATCTGCGTTCTCGCTAAAGCCATGTTAGTTAGGAGTTTCGGAGATTTTTAAATATTTGACGGCTGTGGCCCCTTCAACGTTGTCATCGGGCCACATGATTTCCCTTCATGGAACGCAGCGATTCTTGTAACAAACATCAATATGAGATGACACTAGCCCCCATCGTGACTTGCTGTCTGAAGAACCCTTGCATACGTACATGAAATGTTCCCAAATTCCAATGTCACGCACACCACGCATGGAATGAAATACCTGAACAATTAATTAACAGTATGATGCAATCCTTTCAAGTAAATGCATAAATTACATAAGTTGGTAAGAGTATAAATTAAAAGAGAGGGCCGACTTTTGTTCGTTTGAGCGGCTTCTGAACTTCAACTTGAAAATCAATTATTTAATACTAGTATCAAATGGCAACGGTTGCTATCATTGGCATCAAGGTGTGTACAACAGACTGGAACGGGAAATATAACTGCTTTCTGCATAACACTGATCTATCCGGTGCGACATTAAATCCTGACATGTATACCAAGCGTCGTTGATTTAATTACTCTAACTTATGACAGGAAACATTTTTTTTCAATCGAATCGAAACTATGTGGATTTTTAAAAAGTAAAATGTGAATTATAAATGACAGTAACCTAGAGACTGATTGTTTTCCGTGTTATGCAAAGTTTGAAGATATGAGACAGCACAGAATTGTCGTCCAGAAGAATTAGAACCGGTATATATAGAGTGTTAATAAACGTACGTGATCAAGTTCCACAAAGGTGTTAGGACTTGAAACGAAACACATATCATCACATTGAAAAATGACTTGTATCCTGTCATAAGTAAACTGTATTATCCGGGCATGATGACATTTAGCTCCAACACCATCTCCCTTTAAGAACACTCTTTTTCTATTTTTCTAAATTAAAAAAAAATAGCAGGGACTAGAAGGAAAATTCGTGCTTTTAAGTGAATAATTACATTACTGAACTACCTGTAACTAGAACGTCTCCAATTCTATTTTAAGACGGTGACAGACATTTACACGTGTAAGCTTAACATGCATGATGATGATGAAAGGTAGGCATGGTGCAACCAATATAGCTGGTAAACACTATCAAGATAATCAGGAACGATTAGGTTTAACAAAACCACAATTCAATTAAATCTCTCGAATCTGGCGAACTACAAAAACAACTCAAACCGTCCAGAGAAAAAGATTACAATGATTTGTGCAAATACGCAAAAGATAACCTTTGACCCTATGATTGTATTGCGTTTGAATCTAGACTTGCAGCTGTTCTCGAAGGATTTGTAAATTCTTACGAAATTAACACTTTATAACTCTACTGATATAATGCAACGACAGTTACGTACCCAATCTAGTAAATTTGCGTGATCATCAGTACATCACAACGTTCGAATAAAGTACATTTTATTCATCACAACTTTAACTGCCCTGTGTTGGTTATCGTTAATAAAAACGATGTCAAAATCAAAATCAAAATCAAAATTTTTATGGAACATTAACTTATAAAGAGGTACATTTTTAGTTTATTGTTCTTCAGAGTTGATTTTTGATGCATAGCGTTGTACTCACTTAGGCATGCTCAGATCGGTACCTGGTATATTATGTACACTATTTTGTATACATGACATGCATATAAAGGCTAAAATAATTTAGTGTACTACACCGTAGTGTCAAGGAATATTCAGCCATCAACTGAGCTAACAACCTTTAACTTAGACGATGATTGTAATGCATTCGATCATGTGTATCCACATTAGCAATGGGGTGGGGTGGGGTGGGTGGGGGTGGGGCTACACTAGAATGGTCTAGAGTTGTTTAATCGAAGTTTTTACTTGTCAAGGATTTTTACCTGATTAAGAAAAGTTTCTTCTGTCTGCATCAGTAAAACTCTCAACATGTGCCACTCTACTTTTATCGATCGTCACCACTGCAGTGGCATTTACCATCCCGCCTTGTTTAATCAAAAACATCATATGCACATTTGAAAGACATCACAGGTGATGACTATCAATTGTAAAGTTCACATCAAGTCATTACTATTCGGCCAATAGCTATGATGGTCTAATAAATTCAAGGTGTATTCAGTTCGTTAGTTAGATGTGCATGCCTGACTTCGCACGTGTGTACTTTATTGGACTAAAGATTACTTCTCGACAAAAGCTTTTGAGAGATATTCTTCATTAATTTTTGATGAGTGTTGGCGCCAATATTTGCACAGATGAGCATACGATTGCAAACTTTGAACGTCCCTTAGCGCGTGAAGAACAATTCCATCATTCTTTAGCATTGATAACATATCGTTACGTCATATCTTTCAATGTCAGTCGACCTTGAACAATGTGGTTAATGTTCGCGGTATAAAATTAATAAAAATACACGTTTTGGGTGTTTACGAAGAATTTTTTGTAGCATTCGAACTCTGAAAATTAAGTCTAGCAAAAACCTAACTTTATAATAATATTGTCGAGGTAGTTACGTCAAATGACAGCGCACTGAAAAAATAGCTGCTTATTAAAAAAAGTGCCAGTGTCTGTTAAACATGGGAGATACTAACGGTATTGTTTTTTTTTACGAATCAGAATACTTGTACTTCTAGAGAACGAGTTGTCTTTCTCAGTTGAAAAAATTCTGCTAATCTTGACAGGTTTGACAGTTGATACGAACAAGGCCCCCTAATCGACAACATTTCATAACGAGTTAGTGATCAACTGATACAATTTATTTTACGTAATTTGACAGGTAGAGAACACTCAAGATATACCACCTGTCAAATTTACCAAAATTTTCAACAGATCCGTAACTAAAAACATTGTCCAACCGTCCATATTAATACCATACATCCAACAAAGTGAAATGGAATGGAAAATTTTTAATAAGATGAAATGTACATTGCCACATTATCATGCTAATGAGATTTGTAGAAACTTGTGCGTGAGTTATAGGTTCCCGCCAAAAATGTACTTCAGAAAAATACTATATGGTACTAAAGGTGTTCACAAATCAATATATCCTCTTTATCTTTTAATGTAAAATATGATGGTAGATTTTTTTTTGAAGTTATTGCAGTAACCTTATTATCAACTTCATGCACACGTGCACCTTTCACAATCATAAGACAGCTGGGGCATTGCAGATTGAGTGCGCATGTCTGCGCCTCACCGAGATAGGCATCTGACACCAAATTGTCACAGGTGAACAATGTCGTCAATGCAAATTGATCCCGTGATCGAATAAATATCAATCACTTTGAAAGGTCCAATTAATTGATCAGGTCTTTTTGGGGGGTTCGATAGATAAAGGACAAATCGGAGTAGTCAGTACCTTGTACGACCGTAGATAACAATTTGGTGTCAATTGTTAATAAATATTTTCCATCTAACAGTTGTTCACCCTATGATATGCGCTTTGCAAGGTTTATCAATATCACGCATCAAAAGCAAGGTGTACATACACATCTGTGTATTGTCTCTAGTCAGGATTTTTAAAGAGTAATTTTATTGTATATTTAAAAAAAAATGCATATCAAAATGGCCAGTTTACCTATAATGGAAAATTAATACAGTTGTATAATCGAAAAAGATTTGATATCATCGATAATTAAATTGCAAAGAAGTGACAGGAATCAAAAGACAAATTGACAAGTTCAAGTTATAAAATTGTCATCTTGAGGATTCAATGATGATCAAAAAGATCAAATATTTGTACATTATAAAAGATGCCACATTAAATCGCACCAATCAAACACTATATGTTATTCATCATCACTAGATATGTATGCTAGACACTCCCTACTGAGGTTTAGAGGTGTGACAGCTTGTGAGCTTTTCTGAGTTTATCACGTGATACATATACAGCAAACGTACGCGTCACGATGACTTGAAAAACCGCGCCAACCCTTTGTCACGTCATGCCAGTATAAGCATATTTTGGGCGGGGGAGGGGGAGGGGTATGTGACGTGTGTGCACGCGCAATGAATGTGGATTTATTCTTGACAAATTCCAGAAAACAACCCATACAAATTAATACCAGTTACTTTATATGCATATATTTGAACATTATATTAATTTTCGCATATGTGTCTGATTGCCCAAAATATCAAACGCTACATGATCAAGATGAGGCGTAAACAAAATTGTGTGGTTCCGATTACATTTAATTTTAAAATAGGTTGGGTAGGTAGATTTGTTATTTTATTTTATTATATATTTTTTTTTACGTGTGAGTGTCTAGTGCGGATTTTCTATTGCTTTCCAAATGATCTCTGTGTTGCTTTAATTTATTTCTTCCTATCTGATGTACAGCCATATTTTTATTACAGATTGGAAGAATAGTTTTATATTGTATTTTTAAGTTGATTTCAGTTTCCGCACCCACTATTTCTTGCGAGGCTTCACGATTTTCGCGATTTTATTATTTTTTTCGAAAACGTTTTTTAAAAAAAAAAAGGTTTAGGGTCGGCGTGAAAAACTTGGTGGGGTCAGGTAACCGGAACCAAATAACTTTTTTTTATTTGCCCCGATAGTTCCTGATCCACTGACGTTTTTAACCAATCATCCATGATCCATGAACACGATCATCTGACCAACTCAGTACACTTCCTGATTGAGATATAGAATTCCAATTCACAAAAGTATATTTCGATCAAGTTAACATCTTTGGCTTTGACTATTTAATAAACGGTCATGTAGGTATACAAGTCACGAGAATGTGTAATTAGTGGAAAGCGTTGTTGAGATGATTGAATACATATTCGGCTTATCAAGTTGTCGGAATAAAATGAGGAATTCCTGTGTGAGTCGGTTAACTACTTTTACAACTTGACCATCACTAACGCCCTGATAAACTAAATGTTTACATACGGAATAATGAGTTTATTCAGTAAATAAGGCTGGGATCAGAATTTACGACAGGGGAGACGGGCCTGGGGAGAAATTACTTTTGTCCAACTTTTTTTTTTGCTTTCCCTCTTCGCGTCTCGACAAATTTCACTCCCCCCCCCCCCGAAATGAACCCAAGCCCCCCTCCCGGCTACACTTCAGAGACATACATTATGGTATACTTTATTACAGCTAGAACTTACAAAAAACAAGGACATGTGGGAGTCGAGGCCATTTAATGGCATAAAATTTCAAACTATGCACATTATCGAAAACCATAGAGTACTAGTATTTAAAATTGTCTTCAATACCACAATTTAAATTCATTCAGGTCAATACATTATTATATAACCGTACGGCTATATTACCTACACTTTAACTTATACAGCTACATTTTGGCAGACGCACACATTTTCTTTGACTGCCTCATAATTAAATGTATGGTAGGTAAATGAAGTGTACAATTTTGCAAAGTATAAGGTAAACAACTGCTCTCGAGATTTGAATGTTGGAAAATGACTCCACCGAGAAAGAGAGAAAGGGTGAGACAGAGACTAGAGAGAGAGAGAGAGAGAGAGAGAGAGAGAGAGAGAGAGAGAGAGAGAGAGAGAGAGAGAGAGAGAGAGAGAGAGAGAGAGAGAGAGAGAGAGAGAGAGAGAGAGAGAGAGAGAGAGAGAGAGAGAGTGAGTGAGACAGACAGACAGACAGACAGAGACAGACAGACAGACAGACAGACAGTCAGACAGACAGACAGACAGACAGAGGAGTTCAGACAGAGTATACACTGTGACAAATACATTCGCGTGGCTGTCGCCCAGCTCAAGTTTTAGAATGTGAGAAATGTTTTAAATTTACTCGGTTAAACGACCGCTTCTGAGGGTTTAATTTGATTCAAATTATGAGCCAAATATTTCGGGGTCCCCTTTCAGACCATCAGAATTTTCATGCTCTGAATTTTGTCCATGCCCCCCCCCCCCGCCGTAAATTCCAACTCCAGCCTAATACCTTGGTTTATTCAGTAATTACTGTAAAAATGGACATGTACGATCTTGGATAGACTGTCGACAGTCGTTCGTGCCTTTTTAGCTACGTTTCATCTAAAACAAAGTCGTCGCCTCGCTCCGTAGCACTCAGAATACAAAATGTACTGATGCGTACTGGTAGCAACTGCGATTGCCGAAGATTGCCGAAAGCACGAACTGTGAGTGCCGAAGGCTCCGACTCTCGCCGATCAGTACGCGGATCGGAGCGAGGCGGCGGCTTTAGTTTTAGATAATTATAAAACGTAGTAAAAAAAAAGGCACGAACGACTGATCTTGGAAAGTACCATGTTTTATTGGCGACGTGAAGAAAAAAGCGAAAAGTGTAAATAATGTTAAATATATAATCACAATATCGGCGTTATTGCCTTTGGCCACCAGCCTAAGCTTGGCAAAGAAAGTAATGCATATCAAATTAATCAGCAACTGAAGCTTCGATATTATTGTTAGTAATTCCTTTGAATATTAAAATTATGTGAGAGATGTTCATTTCAATTCCGAAAACTGTTTCTCCCCCCCCCCTCTCTCTCTCTCTCTCTCTCTCTCTCTCTCTCTCTCTCTCTCTCTCTCTCTCTCTCTCTCTCTCTCTCTCTCTCTCTCTCTCTCTCTCTCTCTCTCTCTCTCTCGGTAAAAAACAATACATGTAGTATATATGAATGAGACTCGTTTATATGACACTACTTTTTTAATTTTTTTTATTTGTTAATCTTTTATATACAGACAACATTTCAGTGCATTAGCACTGTTCTCCTGTTGCAAGATTACATACACAGAAAAAAACAAAAAGACACAAACCAGGACAAAAAGTTACTTTACTTTTAGATATCCACCCACATTACCAGACTACATTCTTAAGATGTATATGTACTTTATATGACTTTCAAATTTGTTTGTGTTTTTTGTGCCAAAAATTCTCCGACAAGACAGTACCTAATTAGCTCATGTAACAACTTTACAAATGGTGTAAGCAAATATGTAATATTAAACATAAGTTTGATAACAATAATGTCATTGTAGGACTATCGGAAAATGATATAAATCAAAGAAAAATCAAAAAAGAAATTTCAATAAAGAGGTGAGAATTAATTCTCAAGCCTGCATTCTTTTGCATCTAAGAACATCGCATAATATTTAAGATCCGTGATGGAACACTGCGCTATGAGTTTAATTTCTCCTTCATTTTTCCAAACAGGTAACATAATGGTTATGTGCATCTCAATTCTTTGTCGTAATCATAGACCCTCCGGAGGGTCTGTGTCGTAATCGACAAATCTGATAATTAAAAAAAATCACTTTTTACAAAGAAACTTAAGTCCTTGTCCGTCCTATCGCATTCCATCCTGGTACACATGCTACAACATCATAGCCACATGACGGTGAATGACCGGAGTACATATAGAGTGTATGCTTCACGAACGAGTTTTTTGATTGGTCAAAGCAAATCACCCCACTCTTCTCACCTGACGGCATCATCACCAAACTCGAGCTCTGATTGGCTAGCATCGTTCTGCGCAAGCGTGGTAAGATTGCGGTTTTCTCAAATTTCTCTTGCGAGTTGCAGAATTTACTACGGAATAACGTATGCTCCATGTATATTAGACAAAAATTCGCACTTTTTCTGACTAAAGTGTTCAGTCCGACTGTGAAATATGTGTATGGAACCAAACTGAGGTGAGTGATGTTATTTTTATTCTCAATTACATAGAATTTATCCGCAGTGACGTCTTGATATGCAAGCTGACGAACTAGTGGTCCAACTTCCGGTTAATTTTTGTATCAAAGTTAACGAATTAGAGAAATAATTGGAGTAAGAACGTTCAATGACTTGACCTACCTATAGTTGTTACCATTTTTAATTGCTAGCTTATTTATAAGTATATAATTTTTTAATTCTGTCATTGTTTACATTTTACAGCGTGAATGAAGACCTCAGCTAATTTGCATACTACTGTAAACAATCAGTGCCCACGTGTTCTTAGCGTTAATGCGCACGTAAATCGCGTTTTACGGCCATAAATGTTAGTATGCCAAATATTTTAAAGTGAAAATGAATATTTTTGACAGAAAAGTTGTGAAAATTTGTAAGACGAAGCTGATATTGTAATATATTTGTATAGGGTACATATGTTGCAGGTCATCTTAGAGTCATGTCCCCAGCATATGATCAACATGGGGTGATTTCAACTACTATTGTTTACACTTCTCTGATGTCACAAAAGGATATGCGATGTTTTCAAAAGGGATGTAAGTGTATTTTGGAGGGGATTATATACCACCCACCCATAGTTAAGCTGATATACCCATCAAATGATGCTAATACCAATATACTTCAGTTTCAGATGAATTGTTCTGTCACCTGTAATGAGTAATAAAGCAAATAGAATAATTGGTATCTTCTTAAGCAGGCAGACAACCAGAGTTAATAATTATCCGGGATTTTGGATTATTGCTATACCAGAAATGAGGAGAATTGTTGTTTTCCAGTTTAACTTTATATGTTATCATGATGACATGGGTTAAAAGAGAGAGAGAGAATAAAAAGATAAGAAGATGAGCATCTATTTCAATTAAAGATGAATTACAAGCTGTAAGAGCTTGTTGTGGCTTGTTAAAGCCTTTGACTATAAGGCTTGTAACTGTTGAGATTGAGAACAAGCCACGCAAGATCAAGTCAGTGGGTATTATGATATGATATACCTCATCCGAATCTGTGAACGTTTCTTTTATGATGTACTAATTTTGGGAATACCATATGTACAGAAACAGAAAGGAAAGGAATGGAGATAATGTAAATGAATACTGTTTTATCCAATTGCACAAATTTCTGCCATGGAACCAAAACTGCAGCAGTCTGTTCTACATGTGATAAAGCAAGGACAAAGTTTGTTACCCGGTCAACAAACTTTGCAATAGAAGATGTCGTCCTAAGAAGTGGAATTGTCTGAATGTATACAAAAATCATGAAAACTATGGATAAAATAATCTTGACGTTTGCACCCGTGGGGAAAGTTACTGAACTGCATTATTTTTGCTGTTCCTGATCAATTATTCTTGTGACAAAAATGGAGTGTCATAAGTGCATGGAATTCTTCTAACGTATGGTCTTCCACCAACCCCGGAATAATACCTGGATAATTGTATATCATAAAATGATAAAAGCATGGAAATTATGCAAAGATGGGTTTTTTAACCAGGAGAACTACGTAACAACAGGTCCTGAACAGGCAATAGAGAGGTTACGATATCGCCTGGATGGATATTAAGTAAATCACTGTCTGCCAGCCATGTACAATGTACATAGTACATCATGATGCTACTTGAAAATACATGTAGGGTAGCCTAAGAAGGTATGTAACATAATTGTACATAAAAAATGTATGTACGTTTGCATGTGTATGTGTATGACAATGTGTGTATTTGTGAAATTGTCAAAGGTTATTAAAACTTCATAAGTCTGATTAGAAACTGTAGATGTGTATTGCTGTTCTTTAGCTGTCAAAGATGTCTGTTACCTATGCTAGTTGACATTTCCATAAAGCATCGATAACACATTTGTATGCTTGGAGCGATCGTTATCGATTACAAATTCAAAATGGATGATTTCATATACCGAAGTGCAAAAGGTTATATTAGTGTAGAGGAAACTTGTTTGCATTGTAATGCAATACTTCCTAGGTAAAATTTGTGGCAAAGGAAATACTTTCTGCAAGCTTTGAATTGGAGAAGGCAAAATCTGCAAAAATTAGAGAAGTAGTGAAAACACACTCCCTATGCAACTCAGTGATCCAGTCTTTGACCCCTAGAACTTTATATGATATCCAACTTCTATTTCCCAAATAGCATGAAAATAACATCTAGTTTGCAGGATGTATTCAGTTGGTATTAAATTATGTCACTCAAACAAGCTCACAGCCTTCCAACATTTCATTCACTGACTGGCTGAAATGTGGTCTGGGTATTTCATCATTTATTCCCACAACCTCGGTAAAGGTATACGTGGCAAAATTCCCATCAAGCACACAATGCAGGTTACCATGAGTGACTTGAGTCTTTCAACATTTACAAGAATGTGTAGGCTATCCTTGCAAATATTTTGTGCTTGAGATCACATGTATGTGATGCAAGCAAAACACATTTCTGAAAACCAAATGAAAGCCGATGGCCTAAGAAATTTTTTGAGAAACAAGTGGGTAATTATCTGAAAATTTGCCCCAAAATAGTTTTGACATATAGTGCTGTCTTCTGTTCTTTTTAACGCTTGCTTTTGTAACCAAAAGAGAAAAAGTGAAGGAGGAAAACACAATTTACTCTCAAAAACTTTAAAACATTTTGAGATCCCACTCAAATTTGGAGAAGTAGCCATTATTCAATTAGCAAGTATCAGATTCAAATTGACATGTGTTTAACAAAAACTACCTCACATAACTCAATTATTTCTCAACACATGTAACCTACAGTAATGACATGCAATGTAATTATCATCTAATTAGTGTGTGCTCACTAATCAAGAACACTTTGACCTTAATCCACCATTTTGAACAACAACAGCTGTTTGTCCTTTATAATCCTCTGGTCATTTGTACTGACAGACAAGCAGTGCTATTTTTGTAACAGATAACTGATTTAGAGTTGGCAGTTAGCCTGGAATTCATGTTTACCAGGGTTATACCATGCATTTTATTTTCCACAAAGCTGCATATCTGACTAAATTCTTAGTGTTGATCTTAGGTTTCTGCATTTCTGTCAAAATAACAGCACTTATATTATTCAATAATGACATGCTCCTCTCTTTAGTTTGGTAGTGTTTGTTAACTGAAGTTCACCCAAAATAATTCTTTTTGCACAGTCAAGGGGCTATCCATGGTTTTAAATCTGACGATATTCACCAATATCTTCAGATTCAAAACCACAGATAGCCTCTAACCTGCACTACCCGATTCAGTTTTCAGAAAAAGCAAAGAAAATGTTTAATTTTAGCATATGCGTTTTTACGTCCGCCTTTCCACATGCAACAGGGCAACATCATTCCTGAAAATGTGTACATAGCAAGTCATTTTATACAATGTATGCATGCGATACAATCTCCAAATCTTTTCACAGTATTGCCTCATTGTAGAGAGTTCTTGCACTGAGTGAAGCAATATTTAAATTGAGTATAAAGCTGCTTGGCAACATCCAGTTATATGTTTGTTCAGCCTAGCCTACTCCAACAACACACTGTGGTATAATGTGTTCAATATTAAAAGTTGTGTTCATGTTGGAAAGAAAAATGCAAATTTATGAAAATGAATATTTTACTGTTTCGAAATCTAACTTTACTTGCTTAGTGTGTATAAATTGATGTCCCAGGACCAGTTTATTTTTGAACGAATTAGTATGCCATGTCATAGGTTATCATCATTCCTGAGAAGTTGCTCCAGAAGCAAAAAAACAAGTATTCATATGCAAACTAGGGGAAAGTGTCATTTACATACAATGGTAGGAAGTCATGGTATTGCAGCATGGTACACTTGCTTGTCCAGAGAAATGAATGAATGTTATGCAAAATCTATATGCCTGTAAAAAAAACAAGACATTGCTAGGTTACTTACACAGCTACAAGGGTACCAAGAATGTCTAATAGAAAGTGTTGACAACTTTCATCAAGTTGTCCTTGGTAGATGACCTTAAATGTAGGACACATTTAAGAACTGACAAGATAATGGTGAATACCATTTCAATATCTTCTGTCAGTGGATGGTGCCATTGTGTTGTGGGAATTTATTGTTTTTCACACTGGAAAAAAAAATTGTAACAGGGGATGACATATTGCTATGATGCTTGCAAAATTTACAGTCTGTTTAGTCGGTTTTCTTTTCTGTATTTAGGAAATAAACAAATTCATATTACTATACGATCAAGAAATGCTGAAATTACATTTATGCTGATGAGTTTTAAAGAAAATTTCTGACAAAAAATAATTTTAGACTTAATATATACGAAAAAACAACCATAAAAATAGATGTCGAGGTAATGTATGGAATGGGATGTAATATATAAGTTTTACAAAGTTGTTGGCAGTGTTCTCAATAAACTTATATATAATTTGATTTAATTAAGTAAAGAGATATATATGCAAGTTAGTCATGCATGCTGAATCTCAAGATCACTCCTTCATGAAGCTATCATAATCATAGTTTGTTGACCCAATAACTCTTTGCCATGACAACTCTGATTCATCAGTTTGGTAGCCCTAAACACCCCTATATCTTATTGGTTTAACCATTGCAGCCAAAAGAAACAATGGGGTTACATCAAATGTACACATATTCATAGGTATGATAAAAATGTGTTCATTATTTTCATACAAACTGCATAACGTATTATGCAGTTTGTATGAAAATTACAAATTTCTTTTGTACACTGGAATAAATTGATTTAATTCTTAGTGCATAGTATTAAACTTGAGTTTCATTTATTTCATTTTAAGTTTTTCATTTAACATGGTTAAGTTGACAAACTGTTACCTTGAACTAAATTATGGAGAAAGACAGTGTTCTTTGTACTTTAGTAAGGTTAGTACTGTCAATACATGTTGTTGTTGTTGTTGTGTTTTTTTTTTTTTTTTTTTTTAAATACATGTTGACTCAATATGTTTTGAACAAGTTTCCAAATTTCATTTTTTTGATGAAATGTCCATGTTTAGTATACATTACATGTCTGAAAGTGACATCTTATTCATATATCTTAAATATTGACTATTAGATTTTGAGTATTCGCAACATAATTTGCAGTGATAATCTATACAAGCTTCACCTTTCAGGCTTGAAATGAACTTTTTTCTTTGATAGTCATAATGGGATACCATTTTCAGGAAGTGGTAGCTCAAGGATAGTGACCAATAGTCCTATATTCCTGAACAGAAAACAATTCCTCTATTGGAGATATGTATGTTATTAAAATACTTATATGTCTGTGAATGTTCCATCCTATAAATCATTGCAATTGCATAATCAGTAGGAGCCTGAGTTTGGCTACCAGCTGCAAATTATGGTAGCTCCATGACAAGAATTGGTAGTCTGTGGACATTAATTTCAAGCCCTGCAGACTTTATCAAATTTATGATAATGACTCGGAACTACAATGTACATCAACATTTTTGAAGTGGGAAACCTTCAGCGATTTACAGTCTATAAAAAATATTTTGGTTCGATGTAATAACTTTACAGTAACCTGCATGTACACAACATTGTCATTATGTGTCCTGATGTGTTGTTGTAGAAATTAGAATTACGTGTAATTGGCCCTGGGGTCAAAATACCACAGCAGTGCTGCAAATACTGTTCTAACATGATACTCCCACCACATATCACCCATGCAGTAATATTACGTAGTCAATTTACAAACACATTCTTTTGTAAATGTCATTGAAGGACCACTGAGTTTTATGTTTTGATAGTTATAGGAGCTGTTAGCTATTACCACTTTAGCTATTTTCACAGGGTTTATACAGTTACAATGTATGACACAATAATATGTCAATGAAGGCAATTTACATACTGTCTTTCCCAACTTATAGTTTTTTTGTGTATTAACAAATACCCCCTGGTAGAAAGAGGAATAATTCTGATGTCTAAAGATAACTATTTTCTTATATTACCAGGACTATTATTAACTTTACATACCTTAGGTAATGCTCAGAATGTGATGTGGTTATATGAATGTGTGTAATATGAATATTACACTACATTGCATGAAATTTATCTTCTCTTTAATTAGAAAAAGTTCATTTCCTATTTGTGGTGTTCGAAGAAGGCATCCTAGGTTTCAGGCTATGTTACAAGAAAATGATAGCCACTTTGAAATATTTCATCACTTCTGTCCTCTCAGACATTGAATTCAGAAAAAATATGAACATTTAAAAAATAAGTGAAGATATTATTATTGTTTATTATTATTATTTATTGTTTGAATCAGGCTCGAGGCCCATATAAACAAGCATAAAAAGTAATGACAAAAATGTTTCAATTAAATTTTTAAAATCCAATGTAAAAATTCTAATTTGAAATCCGTGATTCTGAAAATAAGAGAGAAGAAAAGTAGTCTCAAATTGCAAAGCATCATGGTGAGTGGATGGAATTGATTCTTAATTAAGAAGGTTTCAATTAAACTGCTGCATCAGCACTTTATTGTGTTCTGGTAGCAGCAACTGTTCAAATATGAAGATTTTATTTGGAGATTCAAATGTTACTAGTATAATGATATGAAAATGGAATGACTTTACAACATCGCTCTAAAGACAATTTCTGGCACAAAAGAAAAGACATGTTTCAATAAACTTCCAAAAGGAACTTATAAACTTTATTGTAAATTATTCCAAAATGTGTTGTTAACATTTGCATTCATGACCAAGACAGATCAATGGCCCCACAATTCAGTTTATACTGTCAGCTAAATTTATGAACTTGTGAAGTAAAAGTTTTCCAAACTGTTGTATAAAATATTTGTTACATCACCATCTTGTCTTGCATTGACCTGACTTTTCAAGTAATCTACAAAAATGTGTGCAAGCCTAGCATTTTGGATAACTTGCAAATTTGTGTTTTACTGCCTGTCTCCTCATATGTTATTGTTGATAGAAACCAACTCTAGATATACACACATTACATGTGGTTTAGAGAGCAAGGATAATTATGGACACAAGTACACTGCAATGGTTCATGGGAACATTGTTTCAGAGCTAGACCCCTTAGGTAGGTGTTAAAAGAACAATTGGTATGGCTAATGTAGTCTAAATAATGTAAACTGAGTGTTGTCAAGTTATGAATTTGAAAATTGTACAACTTAATCTGAAGAAGTTGCTCTGCATTTTGAGTAAAGTAAAATATTCACGACAGATAAATGATTGTGGAAAATTTTAGTATCTTGGTATTTTCTCATCCCCACCCACCCACCCACTCATATTATTTGCTAGAGAACAATATTTATTTTGTGATGCATATTTAAAAATGAAATATTAAAGAAACATACTTTTTGTCTGACAACAGATAAAAAACACTTAAAAAGTATTAAATCATTGGCTAAAAATAGACATGATGTAATGTTTATTGAATTTTATTTTTTCCAACTTCTGTATTTTGATTCCTTTTCATGTACATGTACAATACAAATATAAAATGCTGTAACTACCATCAATTGGCTAAATTCCTCTCAAGTAATTTTCTGTACATATATATTTGTACAAGTAGTACTGCCCCATATTTTCTTGGTAAAAGGGCATGTGAATGAAGGTAGCACAGTTTTGGTGAATGTATAGGTGGAGACCTTGGCAAGATCTCAAGTAGACTAGGATTGTATGTAAATTAAACCTACATACATTAATTCACCTCTAACCCATCCATCTATCTGTTCTAAAAATAGAGAAGAAAGTATCATACATCATACATGAGAAGTAACTGTTGGAGCCGGTAAATGGGCCTTGTCCCATAAGTTGTCCGGGGAATTAAATAACTTAATAAAGAAAAGAAACCAAAATTTAACATTAAGATTCATATAATAAAGTGTAATTATTCTTTTTGGGCAAAACATTTCTGAATAATGTTGAGATGTAAAAGACCCTCTTGCACATCCATGTTGTTTGTTTATGAGTTCTCCATGGCAGTCTTTTATACAAAAGCAAGGCTTTTAGTATGCAGTCCTCGTACTGTGTCCCTGATTCTTTGTTGTCCTTAGTGCTCAGAAAAGTCTTCAGCAACTATGTAAATTGTTTGACATCTTTTGGTTTTAATTAACAATTATACATGGCAGTCTTGAACCACATTCTGCTTTTCTCTAGACTACAGAACCCTCGAAACCCTCCCCTACCCTTCCCTCCTCCAAATTAAATTTAAACTGTCAAAACTTCTCAACGATCTCCAGTGTATTTGTTAAGGTTGATAAGTAGATAAATACCGAGTTCTCTGTCCACCTTACCAAGGTCCTCCTTCAAAATCATGGCTTGAGATATGGGAAGTTAACTATAGTTTCACCCAATTCCCCCCCCCCCTCCCCCCTCACCAGGCTTCTCAAACCTTAGCAAAGACACGTACTGCATGTCTTATCTACCATGTATGATGTCAACCTATGATGTATGCCATGTTTTAAAGGTGTTATATTACTTGTTCCTTCCTAGGCCTTTGCCATACTAGATAATACTAACAAGGTTATGGGATAAACAGGATAGCCAAGGGAAAGTACAAAATGTCATGAAATAAACCAAAGGAGAATTTCACCCCATGTGAATTTTTGTAAACATTTCAGAAGTTAGAACTCTTGAGAATTTGATCCTGTTGTTAGCCACAAATTAAAAGCTAGGCTACCAGTACATGGATAATGTAGAGACTGGTAATACTAGTAGTTGTATACTGAAGTTACATATCCAGTAGAAATTCTAGAATACAGTGTGCCTATGAAGTCAATTTAACGTGCCACCGATGTACACCAATTTTTGGTGACTAGGCCACCATAATGTGTTGTCCTACTCCTTGATATTTGGCGAATCACAAGAAAACATGTTTTTTGTCATTCTGACTGTCTTTTAATAGAAGGCCAACTGGTAGAATACGACTTGTCCATCCCCCATGGAGTTATGAAAGTAATATATTTTGCCACGTGTATCAAAACCACTGAAGTATGACAGTGAATACAGTTTCCTGTATCATGTTGTTGGGTGTGTGTATAGTGAAATGTCAAAGTTTTGAATTGTAAATTATCTGTAGATTTCAATAACATTTTAGCCTAGTATGTTTGTTGTTACATATTAAACCTAATTTGATATCTAGGTTTGGTTGCGAAATGGAAATGGTAGGGGAGTGGGATGTAATCTAAATAATATTGGGGGGGGGGGGGGGCTGTGGGGAGGGGTCTACTGTCGGAAGGAAACTTCTAGTCCCCCAAACGAGATAGTATTAAAAAGGTGTTGAGCTGAAGTGTAGCTTTGTAAAGATAAGGGATGTCTGCTTCAGAGAAATTGTTTTGAAACTTTTCTGATCTTGAAATATTAATCCTGTGGCATAGCTTTCTAATTACTGAATATGAGTTTATATAAATCAGCCTGTTTTTTATATCATTTCAAATACATTTTATACTTTTTCAATACCCACACAATTTGTGAAGTATCAACTCTGATTGTTTACCTAGACACCTACGCAATGTGTATTTTGGAAATATGACAAACAATTGAAATGCATTCAGAAACTGCATTTGTAAATTATCAGTTACAATAGTACAATGAAAGACCACCATTTGCAAAGAGAAAATGATGTCATAGTGTCAAAGGTCAAAGTACAATAGACCTTGAACAAGTAACAAACAATTTATATTGAGAAAAACAGGCAATCACAGTTGACTACAGTGTATGTCTCTAAGCAACAAGGCAGAAGATCCTATTTTTGGTGACGACTAATAGTTTGTGTCAACCTTTTATTAGGAATATTAATGACTGGAGAATATTAATGACTGGGATAAAAAAAAATTATCAGTGAAAAAAATCAAAACCCTGCAGTTCAATTCCATGTAAAATACAATGGCCAAGGCAGTACTAACATCCCGGCATTTCTCAATCAAATGAAAAGTGACCTAGCAATAAGCTGTGAATCAATTACTACACTGATTTGTAAAATTGAAGCTGGTGAAAGAATTATTTCATTTTTCAAAAGCGATTGGAATATCAGTGACAATTGTAATAATTATTCATAATTATTCAACAGTCAACAGTAATTGTAAGCAAAATGCAAGGTTTGTTTTTCCATTGATTTCCATTGTTGAGGTGTACAAACCCAGGTAAACAGAAGAGAAAAAGTAGATTTCCATTACTTTGTACCATACTTTAGGTGAAGTACCCTGGTAAAATACTTGACAAGAATTAATCTGGGACTACACTTTATTTTAAACACATAGGTCAAGTTCATAGGAGAGGTTGACCACCTAAGTCCTTGGGCTAGATTTGAACTACGATTGTGCCCCAGTCAACCCAGATGTATGATTGGGGACCATGTAGGACAAAGGTTGTAATGCGAATGCTTTAATCCTATGGGCTTATTAAGGCTGCAGTGGATTGTATGCTCCCCAGGGAGTTGAGGAAGTACAAAGGGTTTTGTGCCATCATTATCAGTTATTACATAGATCCTTCATGTTGGTCTATGGTTATTACCAGGGGTAATAATTGTAAAGAGCATTGAGCACAGTGTGGGGAAGCACTATATAAAAACTAACATTATTATTGTTATTTAATATAAGCTAGGGTAGGGTGTACCTGCTTGCAATCCATAACAAAAACTCTGATTTCTGACAGATTTGGGTATCTCCAGAATTACAATATTGAAATGACAATTGACATATGTCTTGTCCTTCAGTAAGACAGCCAGGGCCACCACCCATGTAACTCATATTTGTTGTGTTATATTGATATTGATAATATGATATGAATTTGTGTCAATGTAAATGAAGGCTGTCAAATCTTTGAAGGATTGTTTTGCCAGCTAGAGACACTAACAAGCACAAGGCCATAGATATGTTTATTTATACAGAATACTGGGAATTCTTTAGAAGTGCATCAAAATAAGTACATGCAGTAGGCTTATAATCATAACTATGCTGTAGCTGCCAGGGACCTAGCAATAGACGATACAAATTAATAGAATAGCCTTTTGTATAGACAACACACAGATAGATGAATGTTGTACTGTAATTATATAGTAATCATCAATAAAGTTGTTATTTTGTTCAAATTGTAAATAGTGTAATTTAGACAATGCATGGGAAAATCTGGTCGAGAGGAGCTATTCATGTCTTTGAATGTCAAGATCTCTGTGAGAAGAGACTCAAATTAATCCATGGATAGACCCTAGACTAAGGAAAATCAGAACTCAAAAGGTCAGCTGTTCAGAACATGCTACAGCTCTTGCCCTTGTACCAGTTTTCCCGTATATATATCTTTTGGTAGTATTGTGTTCAGGCCGTGCTGCTTGCAGATGGAGTAAGTTGGGACTTGATTCTGACAATGTCGCTCTCCTTTCTGTTTGGTGTTTGGTGTTCGGAGACATTGTCAGAATCGAGTCCTGTACTCCGTTGGCTAGCAGGACTAGTTAAAAGACTGCAAAAGATTCAGGTTGTTATTTACTTTCTGTTACAGTTAGATTTGATTATGACAAGTCAGGGCCACTGTCAGTCCCGGCTCTCCAGGCACTTGATCAACACCGTAATATGTTAATTATCTATTAGAAAGTAAATAGAGAAATCATGTAAGTACATGTATCTCTTTGAGGAATCTTTAGATGGTACACCAAAACAAGGTAATGTTATTGAAAGTCATGGGTTTTCAGTGTTGTCTTTGGGAGTCAATATTATTGACAGTGTTGAAGGGCAGTGGCACATTGTATGCAAATGAGGCTGAGGAAACCCTCTCTAAGGATGTTTACACCAGCTGGGTGATGACTCACTGCAGCCACTAGGGCATTGATTTATGGTATTGTGGATTGACTATAGTGTACCTATTGTGTAAGCATTATATGTATGAAGTGTTTACCACTGGGGAAACCTTTGATTACACCTTTCTGTTTTGAATTGCACAGACAATTAGAAAATGAGTTGACATCAGTACTCACAGCTAAGTGTCTTGTTAAAAAATAACCTGTAAAAACAAACCTGTATGTCTTGTAAGTGGGAAAAACATGTTCTTTTGCACACCACTGACAATTTATTCAGGTATACTAAAGATGGAATGCAAAATGAAGGCTTGTTATGTACAGTTAGTATTATTAATGACATTGTACCTAGCAGTTCTCAACTTATTTAGTTGTTACATATCATTAGAAATCGAAATAAGTGTGCAACTGAGTGCTGAGCAACAAGTTAGCATTTGTAGGAATTAATTATGCTTGTATTGGAGGTGTTACTGTCAATCTAGTGTTACTTGCCTCTTGGATTTATGATTTTAGTTAAGAAAAGAATAAGAACGTTTGAAAAGTCCATCTTCACTGCCACACTATTCAATTAAAACTTATTGTTAAATCTATCATAAAAGTAATCTTGGTATATAGTCCATGCAGAGAATGTGAATGAGAATAGTTGTAATTTTAGTATATAAGTATTTGATAGAACTTAGAAGCCACTACTTGTCACGTAATATTATTTGTCAATTTTTTACTTTGTCAAATGTAACTTTATGTCAATAGAATCTGATTAAATGCAACTCTGTGTAAATACACTAGACAATTCATGATTGTATTAGGCATAGCAACAATCAGTTTTACCACGATCCCCTCTGTTAATCAAAGTCTTCATCAAACTGATGAGCAAGCCAGATTTCATCATCACAAATTTTCTCCCAAAGATTAAAGTTAAGCTTTGAAGATCTGTTAGTGTTTATAAGAAGTAGTAATAATATTTAACTTGATTGTATTGTGTTACACATGTAAGGCCAAAAAAACAGAATTGTTTCTGGCCAGGACATTCTGTCTAAAATGATGTGACAATTCAATTTTTTTCATATTCTCAACAAACCTGTTACTCTATCTACTATTTATGGCAGTTAGTTCATTTTATTTAGTACTTCAGAACAAGTGTGTATGTGGGGGCAGATGTCATTTGCATGAATGGCTCTGCAGTTTGCTTCACTGATGTCGGGAGGTAGTGTTTCTCCCCAGATCTGCAAACTGCATGAGCTGGACAAAAACGAAAAAAAAAAGACCAACGCGAGGGTATTTAAGTGATGTGCGTGCTGAACCAGAAATATTTGTTGTTGTTTTTTGCCTAAGCAGTGAATAAGAACTTCATTATGACATCTTTACTGAGCAAATAAGACTTAAGAAATTGGAAACAACAGGACGTTGTAACATTCATGTAAATTAAGTTTTTCAATTGTGTTGTTATTACTTATAGAGAAATGAAATCTCAAATCCAAAATAATTTATGTATGGAAACTTAAAAATGGTAAATAAATAATTAGCAGAAAACTTAAAATGAGTGTTTTTCCAAATATTCAGTCATTAGAATACTAATTGTATGGCTCATTTACCGCAAGGCCACAAAATATTTTACCTTCTCACCTAAGAAATCTTCATTCCTTAAAAAGTTATAACAACCTGCAATATCTTTGAAGGAAATAAGGAACTGAGTCTTAAGTTATTATTCATGTGCTCATGCGTGACTTTCAAAACAGTGGTAAAAGAAATGTGAGAAGTGGGCTAGATAAGTTCACAGTACATTACTTTTGTTGTGATAATGAAAATATTGCCCAAGGGCCCTAAATGCCAATATACGAATACTGTGTACAGTACAGTCAATGTGAAACCCTAGTAGGGTTCAAGTACTGAAACTGATTTTGTCATATTTCATGTCGTTTTCTGACAAACAAAGGAAACAAGTCATTTACAAATCAGCTCCAGTTATCTGGATTACAATATCATTTGTTTCACAAATGTCATTTGAATACAAAGAAAAAATTCAAATACTCAAGGATGTATATATGTTAACGTAAATGTCGCAGGCAAGACCTAAACAAAATTCTTGAGAGAAAACGAATGTAGTAAAGTTCTTGTACCACAACCTGAACCAAGGTATCAGATCTTATTACTTAGGAGTAACAAGAACTTTGGTGTGAATTAAGGCACCCAAATCTGTGATTGCCCTCACAACAACGTTGTTTGCTAGGATCATTACTATGTTTTACCGACCTGATAAACGTGTTTAATTAAGGAAACAAAGAATGAAATATAGTGTTTAAGTCTATTCATTGCCAATACATACAATTTTAATAATAAGATAATGTCCCCTGTCGAAAATAAGTTTACCATATAGCTGACGTTAAGGATTAACCCGTCATTCAGTATTGAGTCTAGTTGGTATACTGTTACTATACAGTATCGTTATGATTCATACCTCCACTAGAAACCATGTTGGCATCCAGACTATCAGTACTCGCCAACTACTGAAATTGTGTGGGAAGGATGTTATATGATTATGAGCAATCTGTAGGCGAAACTAAATAGATACTGAAAAGGCACTAACAATTGTATGACAGAGCACGGGCATGAGGCAACAATTCTGGTGAAACTCGAAAATGATAATGATGTCATACAAGTAATAAAGGCCCAAGTTAGCTATGAGTCACATTTACATACATACTTCTTTATTTATAGTATATTTATTTTAATAAACTCATTATACACGTCTACACATATTTGTTATTTTGGGTATAAGGCCAGAAATGGAATGATTAAAAATATTATATGTACATGTACCTGTACACTTTCTGGTCTTTTAAAAAATGAAACATTTTTTATAATAATCGCAGAAAAAAGTTTATATAAATATGGAAGACTCAAAAAAAAAAATATAGAAAAAAGAAAGTATACAGATAGACATGGTGCAAAAACGACGCTTAGTGCGCTCGCGACAGCTGACGATCTCCGCTGCTTGGCGTGCTCGAGCACAAACATATTCCTTGCTTAAATTTGTAATACAGAGGGGTAGGACATGGCATCGAATAAACCAATCAGGACGCTTCAAATCGAACATGTGACCCATGAATTTTCTCTCGACGCTTGATACCACCTGCTGCCCTCTCGTGGTGAGATATATATTTCGCATGTTGCAATACATTGTGGAGTTTGCGGGACATTAAAACAGATTGCCAAAACAGCATATTATATGAACTGAAGCTCCGAAACGTTGCGTCTTTTGTGAGGGATATAAACAAAAACACAATTGATAATATCTTGGTTTAATAAATATTTGGTGCCGTAGAGTTTCGGTAGGCTCGAACACACAGTTGATTCTGGTCTATATTATTTTCATAAAATTACGTACAAATAATCATTAAACATTACTTGTCATATCTGTGTCGCTTCAAAATATACCTTTGAATGAAAGAGAAAATGTAACAACATCATTTGACTGAGTAAACAAATACTCGTAAGTTTGCCCGAAACAGAAAGCGTCCATGAACGAGGGCGATGTGGTTTCAAGCTTACGACGAAAAAGAACACCAAAGTGTCCTACCCCTCCTTTTTTAGTAAATGAGCAAATTGAGCAAATGCTGAGCAAATGCTGAGCTCGTGGAGGTTGAATTTTCAAATTCCAAGATTCGAATCATTCGATCTCGCGATCCCGCGACAGGACAGAGAAGTAAATTCTACGACCGTTGGGGCGCTATTCAATCGGTATACTCCACAGCAGCGTCCCGATCCCGTATATTCTATTTGTATTCCAGCGCGATTCGATCGAGTTAAATATATGTGTTTCTCTGTGTATTATAATTAGATATTAATTAGCGATTCAAGATACTGAAATAATGATAAACAAGAACTTGACGGAACTTGTTGATGTTGTCTATATTCATGTTATTCAATATTGTTATAGACACCAGAATTGTTGCCTCATGCCCTTGGACAGAGGGACAAAATGTACCATATTTTACTGTAAAACTTGTCTTAAAAAACTTGCATATACTAGGTATTGAATTGATCCTGTCCTGTGAGTATTGGAGTATGTGTACAAATAAAAACATGATAATTTTGAATGGAATTCTTTCCATTTTACAAAGGTCAAACAATAAATTATTTCAATTTTACAAAGGTCAAACAATAAATGACATTTGATTGTTCCAAAGTCCATGGCTCCGTTGGTACCAACACATTAATATATCTACTGGTCGACTGTCAGATGTCTGTAAGATGTCATGTAAAGATATCTTAGTTTATTTTGTTTTTTTGACAAGTTGCACATACTTGAAAACAGAACTGAAGTATGGTGTTTGTCATTTTAGATTTCAGAAAGTTTATCTTTATTAAAATTAGTACAGCCACAGTTCAACATTGTGAGATTACACAGCGTGATGAAATCTGTGATAGGATATGGCGGTTATCTCTTACTCACCTGTTCTTATGAAATGTAAGAACCATGTGATGTCAGCAAGAAATATGGAACATACTAGAAATAAGAACACACTGGAATTGGACTTTGAAAAGACTTCAGTGCAAAACTTGTCAAAAGTTATTTTCACGACTGAATGACTGACAAGGATTTTGATAATGTGTGAAAGAAATTGTTTTTCTTTAACATTCATCAACTTCCTTGATAATTTAATTAAAGAGTGTACAATTAAATGAAATGATGTTATACATTTTATTGAATTATATTATATATATGTGAATAAAATAGTTATGGACTGCAACATTGCGTATTTCAACCAGTAAGGTTTACTTGGTAACAATGGCATTGATAGACAGATGCAGTGATTTTCTGATTTAACTACACAAGTACTCATGGTAATTTCAATTCTGAAGTGTGAGGGCGCTGTTCAAGTGACTTGCGTCAGCTCTGACAATCTATTGTAAGTGATCACTTTCTTTTCTGTTGTCTACAGAATTTGTTATATATACCCAGAGATAAGTACTCTCTTTGTTTGTTGTCCATTACAAAGATATCAAAGTTACTGAAATTTTAGACTTGTACAACGTCAAACTGGTATTGATTCTGTTATCGCCGTGTGATTATTCAACAGTAAACCATGTGACCTTCCTAATGATAGCGCTCCTAGCTGCTATACAATTTACATGATAGAATCTAACTATCTGTAAGGATGTCCTGAGTGGACCATTGTGAATTTACCATATAAGGGAATCTGAGCAATTTAGGTGATAGTGTATCGGAATGTCCTGAATACATGTGTTTGTGTAAATCTAAATTTGGGACTTGAATAATGTAGGTCTGACTTCATCTGTCAGAAAATTATAGGAGGATAGTTTAAATTTATGGTATGGTTACTGAGAAAGCATCAAGTTTGTATGAATTAATAATAAAAATTGTCTGTGGCTACATTGTTAGCTCACCTGCCTCCAAGTCTCGGCTCTGCAGTCTCGGATTAAACCCACCCACCCAGACTGTGCTGGCTGGTATATTGCAGGTGACAGGTCTATATCAGAAATTGGAAATATTAGTGTGACATGTACTTCATGTTTCCTCTATATATTTTTTAATGTTATCTTTTTGAAAGATACAGGTATGAGTTTTCCTCCCTCAGCTTCTTAACTTTAACTAAAACCCTCAAGATGGTGGGAATGAAATAGTAACAATATAATATAATATATTCAATTGTCATTTACAAGTTACTTAAAAGTATTCCAATTTTAGTCAACAACAGTTCTAATCTAATTCTAATCTAAATATGTGAATGACAAAATTCTGTACATGTTAGGTGTTTCAATGGAACAAACAGCTGAATCAGTATTTTTTCAGCGACTTGCGATTAGATATCTTTTGAGATACAAAACAAACATTTCTTTGTACAAAAATACAATTGGACTGTTACGTCATCATGTGTGGTATTATGGTATACCCCGGTATATGCTAGCTGATATTATATTGGTGTAGCTTGAGAATTGAAATCATTTCAGCCAGTCATGTCTATGTATATGTTTTCGTATTGAATTAATTTACTACTGATGTACAATGTACTATATGCATTTATAAAATTAATTCCCAAGAAAAGACATCTGTCCAAAACATGTATTGAGTATAATAATACTGTGTCCACAACCTTTTATATGTATCAGTTTATGTGTTAAGAATACAATCACAAACCCTTGTGCTGACCACTAATGGTCACCAAACAAATGTACTGACCAGACTTACAGATAACAAGACCAGTGAATATTGACCACAGCCAGTACGCAAGCAATTCAGGTCACCAGACCAATTTACTGACCAAAGAAAATAACTAGACGAGGTTGGCCAAACCAATGTACTTGTACCAACACAAGCCTCAAGACTAGTAGTATACTGTTCAGAGAGGTGTTCACCAATTGAAAAGCCAAAACTATATACCAAGAACTTGCACAGGTCTACAGACCAATGTACTGGCCACAAGTATTTAAACCAAATATCAACATGTCTCGAGACTAATACACTCAAGATAATGCTGCAAATGAATTTACCAATACCAATCATGAAATAAATCTACTGACTGACACAGGTGACCAACCCAGTAACATTGATGATTTCAGATCTTCAGACCACTGATACTAACCAATACAACAAGCTATGGTCAGTGTTGGTTGTTAGTCTAGTATTGTAAAACTGACCAAAATAAATCCCTCAACTAGCAACTAACCAGTTAGGATGTCTAGACCACTTACTATAATACAGGAGTACTACAGGGTAGGTCTTCAGACCAATGGGGATCTTTGAACCAGAATTATTAATGCAGGTCTTCAGACCGACACAACTGACACAACACAACTAAATGAAGTATGATAGGTTTTCAGACCAATAAATATGACCAATGGAGATCTTCAGACAACAATACTGAATGTATGTCTTCTGTTAACAAAAAAGGAAACAATTGATAAAACCAGTAAATGAAATATTGTAGGTTTTCAGACCAGTAAAGTTGATCAAGGGAGATGTTCAGACACAATTGACCAAAAGAAGGTAATAAAACCAGTTAACAGAACAAAATTTAACTAATTACTATAGACCAGAAGAAGGATCAAAATACTTATGTTGTATTGATAAGAGTATGTCTTGCGCCTACGGAAACCTTCCTTTTTGAAAACCCCCACAATTGTAGACTAAGTCTTTCCTGAGATCAGTAACCTTTAAAAAACTGACCAATTGTAGGAAATTATTAATAAAAGTGCAGATTTAGTGAAATTTCTATTGCAGGAAAAACAACAAAAAAGTATTCCATATCAATTTATTTGTAAGATATTTCAAATTTCTGTTTCTGGCTGTTCAGTTGTGATTTTCATCAAAATCATCTCTTCAGAATAACAACCCTGTTGGTGACATTAGTACAAATAATAAAGATCAGTATTAAACAAAGATCTCCAAATAATAACTGACATGTTACGTTATCTCTGGATCAGTAATCGCTGTTGCTATCTGTAGGTGAAGAGTTCACAAACAGGTGGATTAGGGCCATCTATACCAATCAAAGACTGCCATATGTCATCACAGATAATACCCATCACGAGTCTGGTGTCATGTGATCTCTCCATTTGTGTCCTCTGAACCTCAAAGTAAATAATGGATCTCAGTTTGATTAAAACAATCATTGCAAGGTTGTACTCTTGCTTGGATCACTTTACTGTTTATTTCAGGAAATGGTGTTCTGTAATTTGTAGAGACATTGTGAGAATAGTGAACCCAGAGTTGTATGTGATTGTGGTATTAAAAACAATGTCTTGTTGTAATATTAACAATTTTGTACAGCACCTTTCCACATTGTGCTCACATATTATCCCTGGCACAGAGCCATAATGGCACAATAGCCCGTGCTACTTGGGGAACATACATTTTCACGGTAAAAATACTTCTGTAAGCTCACAGGATTAAATCATTCACAGGCAAACCCTATCTTACCACGTCCACAAATGTATACAGTTGGTGCACAAGTGGTCTAAATTTCACCACCAAGAAACACATGATAGTGGTAAAGCTTAAACTAGCAATTTTCAGACTTTGAGTCCTTACACTATTTAGTAATGCCTTGTGCAAAGTGATAGTTTTACTTTGGTCAATTTGAAATTTGTAAGCACGTGTGATTTGTACTCACAAAATATTACTATCTAATCATGCAAGGTTGTATTTTTTGGCTTGGTTAATTTACTGCCTAGAAGTCTTACATACTTATGAACAATAAATTGACCAAGATAAGTATATATGATTTGTATTTGAAAAAACACTGGGGAACTTTTAAAGTGACATATGCTGAGTTTGTTACCATATTACTTGGGTGAAAAAAAACTTAACAAAGCCATATTTCAGTATACATGTATGGTTAATATTGATGCATGTCTTGTATAACATTACAATTATCTTCTGGCATGGTTAGAATAGTTGATTGCATAGCACTGATTTCCTGAACATTTTTTATGTGTGTGATAAATTACGTCATCAGACCATTTATTGGTTATTTCTTGTAACTTAATTTGAGTTCAGTCAATTGGGAGTGGTGCTTCAATAAGTACAGTACTGTGAGTACCTTGTAAATAGGCAGCAACTACTATATTCAAATACATATAAACTCAGCATGTGGCCCCCTTTTAATCAAATATCAGGAAAGGTTATACTGTTGATTAGGTCAACTTCAATTCAATAAATACCTTGTGACATATGAATAGCAACTTATTAAAACAATCATAATCTGTTGGACACAATATTGTTAATAATCTCAATAGCTTTGTCTGTCTAGGCGATTGGTCATGTTTACATTCATTCATCAATGGTTCAAGACAACATATTCAAGAAATTTCAAGAAACATTTATTTTACCATTGAAGTATAGTATAAACTATAAATACAAAGTACATGCCATATTTATGGAATAAATAACAAATGCAAACAGATAAATATATATTTTATTTCAATGCTCAAAACATTACTATAAGAAGATGTATTTTGAAAGAATCATATTACCCCAGAAGGTACTGATTTCCAAATCATATTGAATTGTATGATGTATGAATTTCCTCTTGGCAGTAAAAATTAATAATATATCATATTCATGTATTATTGAAAATACTTCAATTCTATTCATCTTCTGATGATGATATATCTCTGTTTTCAATTTCTTTTTCTGTAGATTCATCATGGATATCTTCAGTGATCTGAACCATCTTGGTGGTGTATGATGATTTGATTGCTTCACTGATAAAGTGGAGGAGATTATTCCATAGCTGGAGATCATTGTTACATTGCACATAAGAATTCATGGACTCTAACATCTGTAAAAACAAGAAAGACAAAAGTTACGGGACTTGATTCCAATTCTATCATCTGTCATACAAGTCATATTGAAGACGTAATAATGTGATCTACGTACCGGTACCAGTGTTTATCAAACCAAGATGATACCATGGATGCAGAATTACACTAACCATACATTGAAGTGATATTTGTGACCTATATTACCAGTGATTTTGAATACCAACAATCTAATCTTGGTGAACATTTACTTGAGGACTTGGTTTGTGATTATTTGATTCTGTTTTGTATTAATTACCGTACTTGTCCTAGTAAAGTACCCCAGCCAAGCACGCAGTTAAAACTCGCTACAAAACAGTGTGAATTCAGATGTAGGCTTAGATCCATTCACACATGAATATCACTCTGATTACAGAGAGCTTGACTTGTATGTATTTGTAAACCTGTCTTTGTCTTCTAATAAATCATGAATTCTCAAGTTACATTGCTGTTCAAGTCGTGACAATTAACTGTCAATCCATCAAAAGATGATCCTCACTGTACTTTGTAATCTTGTCCTAGTATTGTTCTGGATTTTCATACCCTACTTGCACTTAAAACATATTAAACTGTTTGACATGCATGACTTGTATATATTAGAGTGTCCTATGACTAAAAATTCTCATTTCAGAGGTATGTACCATGGAATTGCTCAGCTGCTCTTCCTTTTGTGATTTTAAGACCCATGTTTATAAAATACAAAATATACATAACCCCCACCAGGCTACTTTGTTTGGTTATCAGGCAGATATTGTGTGATGACACAAACTTGTTAGGTGTGTACATGACGAGAGCAACATCCCACAAAGTAGTTAGGTGTGTACATGAAGAGAGCAACGTCCCACAAACTAGTTAGGTGTGTACGTAGATCAACAGAGCAATGTCCACTGGTATGCCATTTGACAACGGAGCGACAAAGTATTTAATTAATTAATTCTTGTACGTCACAGGTTAAAATCGATTTAGGGAGAGGCAATGATATGAGATGAATCATAGAGAACCATCATGAGTAAGCTATTTGGGTCTGAAGTTGAAGTTGGTAAAAAAAAAATGAAATAGTGTGTTTGTGAAGTGCAGTCAAACATACTCCATGTAAAGCATTTTTAATGCACAAAATCTTTCCATCAACAACTTTTGTTTGATAACAATTAAGACACCTTCCCCTTCTCCTGGCCTGGCCCTTTTCCTCCTCCCATCCTATCATCATCATCATCATCATCACCTCTAACTGATGAAGTAACACTTTGGGCCTCTGAAAATGATTGATACACTAGTTGCTGTATCACTGTAAAGTTTCTCAATGCATTGATGGTAATTTGCAATGTAATACAACTTCATGCCAGGGTATTCTTCTGATTAACCAAGGCATCCCTATTACCAAACAACCCCTAACGTTGACACAGCTTACATTGATAGAAGACATGGAAATACATAATAGAGAAAGCTATATCTATCGTTATTACAGTTTTCAAATGTATGGCATTTAAGATGCTGGTCATTTCTACACTCAGGTTTTGTTCTGAGCTTTTGAACTAGGGTTGAGGCTTGACAAGAATCAATGATGTATGCTGTTATGCCAATCTTGGCTGACTATTTTGTTGAGAGAACACTCTGGAGAGAGGTTTGGCACCCTAGAAAGAAGAGTGTGTACATGTATATGTATTACGTCCATATATTATTGATGTACCGGTATGTCCAGTACATGTATCAGGACAATGCCCTCTAGACCTATATATACAGATACAATGCCATAGTTTTCAACAACAAACCTTTAATTGTAACATTTTGATGTTTAGTTGGGTTATTGGTCCACTTGGCCAGCAGCCCAGCATTGTCTTTATGCTATTAAAGTGATAATCTTTTGCAAGGTCTTTGACACCGAGGTAAATGATACAATTTAAATCAAGAATTGGAAAGATGAAACTCGTGACAGTTCCACAATACCAAGGTTCCAGTGCCCGATTAAATATCCTGATAAACTTATGCATACAGCCCAAAGGACACATAACTGCACTTTGGTACATAATCCCCAACTCTATGCATCCTTATGATTAAAGAACTCTGAAGTTGGTTTTCAGTGAGTAAATACATGCCTCAAGTCGGCCCAAGCACCTTTAAAACGATCATAAATTTCTACAGCAAGTGCCGCTAACTAAAAGTGGCACAAGCCAAGATTATAAGCTTTTTACTCGAGTGAAAATACATTCTAGTACAAAGTTAGTGTCGATGCATGTCTTCTATATTAAAGTTACATTATGATTGTCTTCTGACATTGTTAGAACAGTTGACTGTGAGGCAGGGATTTCCTGAACATATTTGATATGTTTGATAAATTATGTCATCAAATCATTTATGGGTTATATCTTAATACCAGGTTAAATTCAAGATCAGTCAGTAGGAAAGTGGTGGTTAAGTACTAATGTATGCTTCAGTAAGTACAATACTGTGAGTGCCTTTTAAATATGCAGGAAAAATTACGCCAAAATATGTATAAACTCAGCTTGGGCCCCTTTAAACTAAAACAAAATGTTGGGAAACATTAACTACTCCTACAAAGTCTATACATCGCAATATGAAAACGGTGTCAGTGAGGTCACACACATTCTTGAAGTCCTTGGGCCTTGACCAATATCATAAATCTGTACATAGGACAAAAGTATTTAACATTTGATAGGTTGCAAGTAAAAACACACACACACACACACACACTAAATACACATAGTACAAGGCCAGTACAACTGTTGACAGGTCAGAAGAACCAGAAACACTTCATTTTTAGTTTGTTTCTGTGAAACACCACATAAACACAGGGCCTTAACACACCAACACTGACACACATTTTCCAAAATAAAGACTATAGCCCGATATTAATGTAATATCTACTTGAGGTTACAACACCAGTGCTATATGATGGATCAAATTCAATAACTGTACACCAATCTAGAATGAACCCCCTAGATCTTCTCCAGCTAGTAGTAAACGGAGGATGACCAACAACTGTGTAAGCTTATAAAAGTCTCTTTACTACCCGTGAATCAAAACATTATATCAGCTGAGCTAACAGCAGCTCTTAATAGTCATTGAGTATGTTTTGACAAACCGTTACCAACTCATATTATGATATATGATGAAGGCTATAACCCTTGAAGGAGGAAGAGAAATATTGACTCAAAGTTAACTACATCAACTGATCTTTGGACCCAGGAGCCCTGGGACAATGTTCTAGAGTTCAGAGGGGCATTGAAATGACAAGGACTTGACATGTTTTCATAATTATCATGAATATACACACCTACCTATCAAAATATCAAACTAGAGTGTTTTATGAGGGTGCAAGATATACATGTAGTTGCAAATAAAATACATCACAACAACACATGGATGGACTGTGTGTATCACTGGGGCAGTGTTGTTATCCATGCATGAATATGTTTGGATAATAGTTATGGTACAGAAAATGCTTGTAAATGAGTTTGAGTTGGCAAAGAGTGCAACCAAACTCTGCTAAGGTTTCTGTGATGCAGACAACATACATTGTAAAACTAGGGTGGGTAAGAGGTACTAGACCGTTATCTCCTCTACTGTTAGGAATGTTGTATCTTGCATGATTCTTTCTGTGTCACTGTCATTAGTGGTTTAAATTGACTAGTACCCCTTATTACTAACATAGGCATGTGACTAACCCAGTATCACTCTATCTATGTCAATAACAATGGTATGTGACAAACCAATTATCACCTTGCCTATATCACTAACATGGGCATGTGACAAACCATAGACTCTCCACCAACCACTCACCAATGTGACAAACCAATTATCACCCTACCTATATCATTAACAATGGTATGTGGCAACCCAATTATCACCTCGCAATGCAGTCTTGTTCCTATACAGTAGACTATCACCAATGTGACAAACCAATTATCACTCAACGATGTGATAGAACATTTATCCCCTAACTATATCAATAACATGGGTATGTGACAAACCAATTATCACTCACCAGTGTGACAAACCATTTATCACTCAACTATGTGATAGAACATTTATCCCCCTAACTATATCAATAACATGGGTATGTGACAAACTAATTATTACATATGTACCAGTGATTATTTTGGAGACACACAAACTATTGGCAGTACAATACCTACACCATTGATGCATACCCATATTTAACTGAGCATTGTGAGACCAGCACTATTTTGTTTCACCCAATTTAATACTGGTTTTCATCATTTGTATCTCGCATAATATGTACATTGTAACAATGACACAACCCTATATAATGATGCAATTGTCATGTGTTTATGGTGTTTTCTGAGGTTCTTTCACATGAACTATTCATGAAGGTATGGCTGCAGAATGCACCCCAAACACAAATACCCCTTGTACAGCCAACTTTTCCCTGTCGTGGAATGGGGTACTGAATATTATCACTTTTATGAATATGATAGATATAGCTACATCTGGTAGAGGTTTATTGTGGTATTAATTGTGTCTTACATTTAGTTATGGATTGATCTTTAAGATGCTTACCTTTTCTAAGTATGAGATTCCCAGGTCACTCCTATACTGTCTTAACATATCAATTCGACTGTAAAACATAGAGTAGTTTGATCATGGTTAGTTATTTGAGCCGAGTTATATAGTTCATTTGGTTATACAGTTGGTAAATGTGAAATTAAATAATGTGTGTGTGTGTGTGTGTGTGTGTGTGTGTATGTATGTATGTATGTATGTATATGCATGTGTGTGTACACACATCTGTCTGTGCATGTGTGTGTGTGTGTATGCATGTATGTATGTATGTATGTATGTATGTATGTATGCATGTATGTATGTATGTATGCATGTATGTATGTATGTATGTATGTATGTATGTATGTATGTATGTATGTATGTATTTGTTTGTGCATCTGTGTGTGTGTGTAATCCCTTTCTGTATTTGATTTAAGTAAGCAATGAAAACAATTGTTGGGATGGTACAAACATACATTGAGTGGTCTAATCAACTCTTTACTGTGGCATTTGAGAGTCGACTATATATCCATCCACTCAGTACATTTCATATACTATCCAACCACCATGCTACGTATGACATTGTTACTTGCAATAGAGTATCACACATTTCCACAAATATGAGAACATTGATCATAGATCTGTTACTACCATCTATAGAGACCAAGAGTTACGATACAAGAAATCTATAATCGTACACTTACTGGTGGTATACGGAGAATTTTTCAACCAATTCTTTCACTTTGGTGACCAGCTCATCTTCATCGGTTGAGTTTTCATTGTCTATTGTGAATTCAAACTGGTATGGCATTCCTGTGAAAATATCAAATAATATGAATTTTACAGATCTGAACCGATATGATGTCGGTCTACTGCTATGAAATGGAGTACTATCACTGTGAGATACGACATCAAATTCTGGGTACCTGCAAAATAGCATTTTACCTCATGCTAGAGAGTCAAAGTAGAACAAGAAGGTTGACTCATTCCCACTCATACCTATAGTAAGACATGTGAAGCACATGGAGTGGAAGGTGTGGTGTCGACCAAGAAATTGCTTTTTTTATGATGTGCCTAGGAAGTAATATTCTATTCCAGGTATCAAGAATTAGGTGTCTAGCATTCCAGACTACAGGAAACACTTGAATCAATTTTAAAAAGTTGCATGTCTATAAAAATATTTCTTTGTCTTCAGCAAGTTATCAATCTGTAATGTGGCCAAAACACAATATCCACCAGCCACAAGAGGGCGCTGTTCACAAGATGGGTTTATTAAGATAGAAAAGTCATAGTTCATTGTGTTTGTTCTATCATGGTTTTCCTCATTGAAATAGTTGTGACTGCTTACTTATGTTTACTTAGCCTTACATGTACACTGTAACTGTGAACATTACTCTACTTCTAGCACCAGAGGGGACTCTTTACAGGAAAGGTCTATCATCACATTGTTTACTAATTACTTACAGTATTTGTCAGTGTCATGTGTTTCTTCACTGACTGTTAGACATCTGAACTGTGATAGTGTACTACTAGTATAAATCTTGTTTGGATTGACAATACACTCTAACTTCCATCATTACCTATTCCTGTCACCAGAGGGTGCTCTTTATAACAAGGGTCTATTATCACAATTACTTACTGTGTTTGTCAGTTTCATGTGTTTCTTCACTGACTGTTAGACATCTGAACTGTGATAGTGTACTGGTATTTAGTCTGTTGTATGGACTTACAATAACACCAATGAATGCAGCACCTCCCTTGTTAAACCACTCCTACAGGTGGAAAGAAAGTTGAAGGTAATTACAATACATAATAGATTTAGTATTTAGTTTGGTAATATTGCTGACCCACACTCACTTAAATAGGTCTCACTCGCCTCAAAATAGGTCAGAAATGTATGGTTTGGGCTGATATAGACAGAATCTACAGTGAAAAGTTGGTTTTTAAGTTTCATAATTTATACTCTTTAAAGGCCTACTCTGCATATAAGTGATCAGATTAAAGATGACGATCATTATGTTAGATGACGTTGACCATGGAACACCCTCACAGAGATCATGAGAGTGAACTCACAGAACACCTAACTATGTAATTCTAGACTAAGAATAACAGACACCACACACGTACAATCAGGATCCCTTACCCAATCACATTGAAAAGTGATAAAGCATTGACTTTGCTATTCTTTCACACTGCAGTAAAAACAGGCTTCTAATGAAAACATTAGACATTGACTTGATGATTTTAATGGTTTCAATTGTTTACTTTCCAACTGATAATCAACATAATAATTTGTCTGCTTAAACAAAATTGTGTCTTGAGTGAAACACTAAGGGATCTTCATTTCTGCTGTAAAACTCTGCTAGATAACATCAATAATTACCTGGTACTTGGCTTGAGTCTCAATATCTCTGACAGAAGGGTTTGGTGCAAACCTCGGATGACTGTGATACCAACCAACTACATCATATCCTGATTTACTAATCAACTCACAGGCTTGTGTCTGAGATACTGAAATAAAGATAAACCATAATATACACTATGTATAACTTGACAATCACTTTCTGTTTGCCTTGCTGCCTAGCTCAGTACTATACCTGGATGGCATGAACACTTCACCAGTATGTTTTTATCATTTCCCACAATGCACCACTCAGGATATCAAAGATTGCAGGTTCACAAGTTCCATCTTGGTAGTATAGCTTATGAGCCCTCCTAAATTCGGTCCCTTCCAACATACAACCTCAATACACAAATCCTATATCCTGGTACATCAATTGCAATCATGGACCATAGAGTGGGCCTATGTGACAGTCCATGACTATTACAGACACAAGTCATATATACTACCATATCTTAGAATAAGTAATGACCATACCTGGATCCATTTCACATTGTAGACCAGTACTGATACTATTACAGGGTTCTGCAATCACTACATCAAGTTGATGGCAATCATGGTTGTATCTACCTCCTAGAAGTCCTATAACTTCAGCACTAGACAGGTGTGCATGCTGAAATGGCAGTATAAGTCAAAATACAGTGTTATGTACTAGTATCTACCAGCTGATTTGAGACAGGTGAAATTGGCATGGTTCATTCCATATTCCTATAACAACATGAATTATTAGCAATCCTTCATTTCTTGTATGGCCACAGGCTATGTTATTAGGAATCCACAGCTTTAGATGACTTGGTGATACTGGGGTTTGGAGGTAAATGAATCAATAAAGGTTTGGGGGACACTGAAATGAGTTTCTTTACATATGATAGTCACGGAAGGGGTTTCCATATTTGTTCAGGGAGAAGGAAAGCAAATTGTATCCAAAATTGAAAAGAGGCAAAATGCTAACTGTCGATACACTTACCATGTCCATTATTAGTAATGCACTTGTCTCTATACTAACATCAAAAGGTGCCTACAAATAAATCATAAAGAACATTACTGTTATCATGTTTGCTTTCTTAGTCTATATATTGCCCTGTTTCTCTATCATTCATTGGGAGTGTGTCTGTCTGTCTTCAAGTCTAAATTAGCATATCAGTGTATGCATGTGTTTCAACTGATCATGCCTTCCGAAAAAACTTGATGGAGTGATGTGCAATTTTCTTTCGGATCAATAAGAATATCTGTATGGAAATGTCTTACATGTAAATCATCATTTTGAGTAGTTCTAGATACAACAGAGAGTTCAGAATCTCCTACAATAGTGGTTTAACTACATGTATGGTCTACTCTTACAACTCAGCCCCATCCTAACTGAACCCAAATCATACACTGAATGGTAATTTTACCTTCTGTTACTTAAAGACTGACTACAAATTATAAATCTTTTAACTTAGGTTTAACCATAGACCCTCCATGGTCTATCGTTTAAATATGTTGTCTTGCAAGGGAAGTCTGTGTTAATCTGAGTCACCTTTGCTCTATGACAGAGATGACTGACTTGATGACAATGATGATGCTCTATTTTAGGGCAAAAACTAGTCAGAGTTTTGTTGAGACCATTCAGTACTTATTTTTGTTTTTAAAAAATGAGGAAATGATTATTAACTTTTTTACATTGTTTTCTATTTTTTTTTTTGATGCACACCAAGTTTGGCTATATGATAATTTAGACAATTAGTCTAGCTTGTTGTTTACACAACAAAAGACAAACCACAATAAAATCTACTATTAACACATTGTTTTCATACAACATTCAGTGATTGGTTTAGATCATGCCATGTGGTATGGATGTGACCCATTAGTGACCCCAATTTACATACAGCAAGGCACTAGTCATGTTCTATTTTCCCTAGGGCAATATACTCATGTAGTACAGAGTCTTTTTTGGTGATTTGCTTTGACTGCAGAATGACTATGTGCCTGATAATGTAATGTGTTATAAAAACACTTATTACCTTGCCTCATTCGGGCACTAGTAGACATCATATTACCCCTCATTCTGTTATGTCGCAACCCTCGGATTTCAGCAAACAGACTCACGGCAATTTGTCTACTAGTACCCTCATAGCCAGGCAGTAAGTGTATACTAGTGGACTTTGACAGACACCCTTGTCCACAACAAAAAAACTGACTTATATCACAGACCACTAAATCTATTTAGTGGTCTGGGCTGACATACAAAGTACACCTTCAATCAGGTCATGTGTCACAGTACTATCAGTTCATGTCTGCAAGAGATACAACATTATCTAAGACTTGTATCTGGTACAAT